>NC_136508.1:115358371-115415259 GCF_053919585.1 Euprymna scolopes | reverse complement strand
CCCCTTTTCCTTTCTTTTCCCTTTTCCTTTCTTTTCCCCTTTTCCTTTCTTTTCCCCCTTTTCCTTTCTTTTCCCTTTCCTTTCTTTTCCCCTTTTCCTTTCTTTTCCCCTTTCCTTTCTTTTCCCCTTTTCCTTTCTTTTCCCCTTTCCTTTCTTTTCCCCTTTTCCTTTCTTTTCCCCTTTTCCTTTCTTTTCCCCTTTTCCTTTCTCTTCCCTTTTTCCTTTCTCGTCCCTTTTTCCTTTCTCGTCCCTTTTTCCTTTCTCTTCCCTTTTTCCTTTCTCTTCCCTTTTTCCTTTCTCTTCCTTTTTTCCTTTCTCTTCCCCTTTTCCTTTCTCTTCCCCTTTTCCTTTCTCTTCCCCTTTTCCTTTCTCTTCCCCTTTTCCTTTCTCTTCCCCTTTTCCTTTCTTTTCCCCTTTTCTTTTCTTTTCCCCTTTTCTTTTCTTTTCCCCTTTTCTTTTCTTTTCCACTTTTCCTTTCTTTTCCACTTTTCTTTTTCCCTTTTTCCTTTCTTTTCCCTTTTTCCTTTCTTTTCCCTTTTTCCTTTCTTTTCCCTTTTTCCTTTCTTTTTCCTTTCCTTTCCCTTTTTCCTTTCTTTTCTCTTTTTCCTTTCTTTTCCCTTTTTCCTTTCTTTTCTTTTCCACTTTTCCTTTCTTTTCCCCTTTTCCTTTCTTTTCCCCTTTTCCTTTCTTTTCCCCTTTTCCTTTCTTTTCCCCTTTTCCTTTCTTTTCCCCTTTTCCTTTCTTTTCCCTCTTTCCTTTCTTTTCCCTTCTTTTCCCTCTTTCCTTTCTTTTCCCCTTTTCCTTTCTTTTCTTTTCCCCTTTTCCTTTCTTTTCCCCTTTTCCTTTCTTTTCCCCTTTTCCTTTCTTTTCCCCTTTTCCTTTCTTTTCCCCTTTTCCTTTCTTTTCCCCTTTTCTTTTCCCCTTTTCTTTTCCACTTTTCCTTTCCTTTATTTTCCCTTTTTCCTTTCGTTTCCCTTTTTCCTTTCTTTTCCCCTTTTCCTTTCTTTTCCACTTTTCCTTTCTTTTCCACTTTTCCTTTCTTTTCCACTTTTCCTTTCTTTTCCACTTTTCCTTTCTTTTCCACTTTTCCTTTCTTTTCCCCTTTTCTTTTCCCCTTTTCCTTTCCTTTCTTTTCCCTTTTTCCTTTCTTTTCCCTTTCTTTTCCCTTTTTCCTTTCTTTTCCCTTTTTCCTTTCTTTTCTTTTCCCCTTTTCCTTTCTTTTCCCGAACCATTTTTCCAGCGGCCTTGGCAAACTCCAACCCTTAGTCCTCCCACACGAGCTGAAGCTGCTACTTCAACTGTTCCATATCTATGATCCGCAGAACTCTCATCCGTTGTTATATCCTATCAAGGTCGCCTTTTCCGCACCCATTCTCCCTATATTGTCCAACTTTAATTTTTTTACTGATATCAAAACTATGCTTCTCTTCACGACGCACATTATACATTCATTGTATCGGTGTCCTATCAGATATTATCATCCTCATCATTGTATTAATAACTAGCAATTCAGCCCGGCTTTGCTTGGGCCTTATGTACTGTTCATAACTATTTGCATAATATTCAAACATTGAGTGTAAGTTTCATTCAAATTAACTTTGAGAAATACAAAAAAAATGAAATATATATTAAAAAGTTTGACTCATATCCAAGTAATCTACATCTAAAATCTCAAGTGTTTAGACCTAAAATTGGCAGAGGAGTTTGGTAGAGTCTGCAAAGTCAACTCTTTCAACTTTGACCTCTTGGCAGCCAAATTTTTACCAGAAACCTGATTAAAAAGCTTGCTGCATGTCTGAATACCCTTTATGTAAAATTTCAAATGTCAGGGATAAGGGTTATTGCAAGTACATTACGTTAGTGTGGAGATTTGATAAAGTGTTTACTTAAGGGGGCGGTTCATTAGGAATTTAACATTGGACTTGAAGACATCCAAGTTGTAGTCCGGTGGGAAGCAGGCAGATGGAACAGAGTTCCACAGGCGTGCAGTTCTAAGAAAGAAGCTTTGTTCATGGAATCCGCATTTTGATTTAGGCACAGATGTAGAGTGGGGGAAATTTTTCACAGTGGATCCCTGTGCCTGTTTTGCAAGTACTTTAATAGAATGTGCTGTGAAGTACTCCTTGTACGTGTATCCCCTCAACATACAAGCCCCCAACAAACCGGTCTGGTAGCAAAATCCCACCTTTTCACCGTAGAGGTCAATAGATTTCTGAAAGCTTTCTACTCTAATAGTTTCTTCCCTTGGACTGCTAGACTTTAGAATTCCTTCTCTGTTTCCGACTTCATGGAGTTTTTTTTAACCTGCAAAAAATATAAATGTAATGTGAACAAACATCTCACTACTCAACTCCTTACATCAGTGTCTCTGTAGACATGGTCCCAAATAATAACCCCTTATGTTCAAGTTGGTCTGTATATTAACACACACAAGACTAAATGCATGGCATCTGATAAAGAAACCGACTTCTCTTAACATTGACATCAACAGCAAATCGAACAAGTTACAGAGTTTGTTTACCTTGGTCACAAGCTATTCTCATCAATCACCAAATCAGCTTAGGTTGGGCTGCTTTCACAAGAAACAAAACAGCCCCAACTTCTAAACACATACCATACAAACTCAAAATTTCTAAACACATACCATACAAAATCAATGCGAAATCTATAAAGCATAGTTCTTTCCTGTAGTTTTATACAGACTTGAATGTTATAGTTCCTTCATTTTTCTTTTAACCAGATTAAGACGGTTCAACAAGCGCATAGCAGCCGGAGAAGATTACTTCGAAAGGGACTAGGATTTCATGTGTGTACTATCAATAAAAGTACCCATACAAAAAATGTCTGGAAACTTATTTAAGGCACCTCATACTTGTGTCCTCTCCATAGCAAGATGTGACACAAGGTGGGGATGTCAAGCTAATGTACCTAAAGGAGAGTCGGTGACCAAGCAAAACTTGGCTAGGCATGCCCATCAGTATTCCCTGGAAGAGGCGCCTCAGGCAGCAAGCAATTAACTTGCCTTACCAGAAAGTTGGGTAGCAAGGCCTGGGAGGGTGGACCTCCTAGGTAATACTCAGGTAGCATGCCTCAGTCTGACAGATGCTGAGTCAGTTTTTGGCCTTTTGCCTGTCAGGCTGATTGTCGAGTGGATTTTTGATAGGTTTCCCAGCAACAGCAAGGAGACCAACCCTGCAATATTGAAAAAAATGAGAGTATGTTGTTATTTCACCGACCACCATAAATTAACCTTTAAACCTTGGTAAGTGGTAACTTCCATGTAACAAAAAACAAACAAAAACAAAAGCACAGCTCATTTTTAGTAGTAATAATATTTGTAATAGATCTCGCTCGTTGAATATTGTGTCACTTTCAGACTTGATAGAAGGCTCCTATCGCTCTTGGGCTTTGTACACAATTGGCCAACGAGTAGATGGTCTGCAACAAAAAAAGAAAACCGGTTTTCATCAAACAGAAATGGAATCATGTCGTCTTTTCTAGGGCGACAATTTTATCATTTCACACTATGTGGGGTTCATTGCACCAGGGGATCACCACACTCTTCGGCACATCCAGTTATACTTTAGTGTTGACTTTCAAGCCGACTTCGAAGATGTGAGATGGCATAATGTGGCCTTCACTTGAAACCACACCAAAGATCATAACCGTGGCCGGAAACTTTGTTTGCATCACTCTTGGCACATCCGTGTTATTTATGGCAATCCAGTGATGCATTTTAAGGATACTGGCAATGGTCATGTTGTCATAACTTGTATCCATAGAGAGCATGAGTTGTACAGCGGCACATCTCCGATCTTGCTCGTTGAACATTGTGTCACTTTCAGACATGATAGAATGCTCCTATCGCTCTTGGGATTTGTACACCAACTAGGAGGTGGTCTGCAACAAAAAGAGAAAACTGTTTTCATCAAACGGAAATGGAATCATGTCGTCTTTTCTAAGGCGATAATTTCATCGTTCCACCTGCTGGTAATAGTTGTAATATTATATGCTCGGTCTTTAAAAATAGCAATATGTCATTTTTGTTTTTCTGAAAATCCGAGGAGATGGATAATTGTTCCTGCGGATAATTTGATATTCTATCTATATCGAAATCGTTAAGTCAGAATTGTTTTCATTAATTATATGCTATTTTTAGATAATCATTGTCTCGAACTACTCACGCATGGCTTAGTTGCCACCTCCTAACCTTAACCGTAACCCCACTCTTGGTATTTTGAACTAATAATATATAAAATGTTACGTTCTCATTTGTACATTTTTATTTACATTTTTGTGACTCGCACTCAATGTTTTGGTGATGCTTTGATCTTTGACTGGAAATATTTGCAGGAAATAAATGCTGCAAAAGACCCCAAGTGAGCGTCTGCAGACTTTCTTTCTTATTTTTCCACAGCAGGTCATTATTGGAAAGCGATTTCTTTATAAAGACAGCGAGAATCTGTTTCTTCCGGAGATGCTGCGTAGTTTATATGCAAAGTCTACTTCTTTGCCAGAATAAGAAAGTTTTGAACATTTTTAAATATCGAACATGAAAAATTATTTTAAGATGTATAATCAGTCTACACATTTAGCTATGTCAAAATTTAGTGTGGTATTTAATAAAAATGTTGTTTCAAAATTTAGTGGGGTGTCTAATAGAAATGCTATTTCAAAATTTAGTGGGGTATTTGATAAAGATCTTATTTCAAAATTTAGTTAAGTGTATAATAGAAATTCTATTTCAAGATTTAGTAAGGTATTTAATAAAAATGCTATTTCAAAATTTAGTGGGGTGTCTAGTGAGGTGTCTAATAAAATGTTATTCCAAAATTTAGTGGGGTATTTAATAAAAATGCTATTCCAAAATTTAGTGGAGTGTCTAATAGAAATACTATTTCGTTTAAGATTTAGTGTTGTATATAATAAAATGCTATTTCAAAATTTTGTCGCATTTGGTATTCAATAAAACTAATATTTCCAAATAAAGTTTCATATTTAATAAAATTGCTATTTCAAAATTTAGTGTGGCATTTAAAAGCTGCTATTTCCAAATTTGATGCTGTATTTAATAAAATGCTATTTCAAAGGAAGACATAAGAGACTGCGATGGCATGACCTCAAAGGAAGATTAAATCTGGACAGTATATATAGATGTGTGTGCAGAACAGGAAATCCTGATCGTATGGTCACATTGAAAGAATGGATGAGAGTTCTGGTATTGGTGGATATAGAACAGTTGAGGTAGCAAGTTCAGTTTTCAGAGAAGGCCAAGGAAATGTGAAAGCAAGTGATAAAATTGGACTTGAGTGAAAGAGGGACAAATAGACCTGGCCAGATATAGATTAGTCTGGAATCAATTTTTAAAAGTCATTCAACACGTCATCGTGTAAAACGGATGTTAATGTGAATAGGATAATAAGATCTATTCAGTCAAAATTGGTTCAAATGTTGTCAATGAAAATTTGGTTGACAACAAAAATATCTGTTTTATAAAAGCTGAAATAATTTATTCAATAGTGGAATGAGGACATAACTGGACGGTAACATTTAACGTTGCTTTCCTTTACCAATTACAAGAAACCTTTTCAACCGCCCATTGTCAAGATTACTCTCTATATGAGAGTTTGTCATTCATGCGTCATGAGTAAGTTGCTGGAATCTGTGTTAAATACAGAAGTAATCAACCATCTCAACAAAAATAACCTTCTTAGTGATACTCAATATGGTTTCCGTTCTGCTAGATCTACAGCAGATGTGCTTACAGTTATATCTCATAGGATTAGCAAATCTCTCGACAGAGGCAACCTTTCTAGGGCAATTGCTCTTGACATATCTAAGGCCTTTGATAGGGTATGGCATAAAGGTTTACTTCATAAGATCTCTAGCTGGAAATGTCTTCTCAATTATTAAATCATTTCTTTCTGATAGGTTCATAAGAGTAGTAGTTGATGGGCAAAAATCAGAAGCTCGCAGTATTAATGCCGGTGTCCCTCACGGGTCCATCCTGGGCCCAACTCTTTTCCTGATCTACATTAATGATCTTCCAAATCACATCCTTACATCATTTGTAGACATTTATGCTGATGGTAGCACATCTAAGACAAGAAACATTTTCAACCGCCCATTGTCATGATTACTCTCTATATGAGAGTTTGTCATTCAAACTCCTCACTTTAACATTCATAGACAACATAAATTGAACCAAATATATTGGAGACATTGCCAAGCAAGAAAATTACTCACCTGAGAGTATTCTATATCTTCACGAGCCACCATTCACCAAGGGAAAACATGGGAAAAGATAATAAAATTGGATCTGAGAGAAGGAGGAATAAATAAAGACCTGGGTAGAGATCGTAGTTTAAAAATTTATTTTTTTAAAGCCGTCTAATACATGCCAGCACTTAAAACGGACATTAAATAGAAATGGATCATTAAACTTATTTAACCGAAATTGGTGCAAATTTTGTTGATGAAAATTATTGGAGTCTGTTCGTTTGATCTGTTGACGACACGACAAAAAATATTTGTGTTTTATAAAAGAAACGAAAGTTCTTTGTTAATAATTTCTTCTTTAGTGGAATGAGGACGTAAATGAATGGTAACATTTAATGCTGCTAAGACTAAACTTAATGTTTGTGTTTTATAAAAAGCAAACACGTTTCATTAATAATTTCTTTCTGGTAAACTTCGTTAAACCGTTTTGGATGAAGGCCATTTGTTTCGGCACGTTTTTCCTGTTGACATAAATATCATGCCAAAAAAAAAAAAAAAAAAAAAAAAAAAAAAAACGAATCCTAAGTAATAATTGCACTCATAGTCTTCATCCGTTACAAAATTTTCTTTATGATCACGGATTGAATGACAGTTGGCTAAATAGCAAATCCTATCATAATTCGCCAAAAGTCTCTAAACTTGGTATCACAAACTAGCCTAGAGTACAAAAACCGGTAAGTTGTATTACTGGAAGTATTCAGATTACTGTTCTCATCTTGAGGGTTATTCGTGCAATGTTTTTTTTTTATGTAATCTCTGACTTGTTAAACTCTGGAATCTTTCTGAACTCGGAATTTCAATGGACTCTGTGACTGGCATTAATTGCATTCTAATTAAAAAGTAATTCTTTTTCAGTTGTAATTATATAATAAACTAGCTGACCCGTGTCCTGGCACTGCCAAGGAATTAGATTAGCTAAATAAATTGTACACCCAACCTTGAATAATTGTAATGCTCGGATCCTTTGACTGTGATCACAGCGTAGTATCTGTGTTAATTGTGGCAGGCAATGCCAAGGGTCAAAACATCATTATTATTAATTGATCCCAGCGATGGCAGGTTGCTGAAACGGTTATTATGTTTAGAAAAAATAGAAACAATTGGATTGGAAAAATGTGAGTGATATCTGAAATAATAAAAGGCTACAAAGAAATTTTAACTTGGAAAATAAAGGTAAACAAAGTTCTGGAGGAATTTTACTTTCATAAACAAAATGACTTGATTTAAAGATTATACCAGCATTGGGGTTTTGGACACGTGATGATGACGTGATGATACATGGATTTGAGTAGATTTTAATCAGTCATTAGCTGAACACCGGAAAAAATGTTTGACTCAAGGAGGAGTTGGTTTCTCCTCATGACGTCGGGAGCAGTATCTTCTGAGACAGCCCAAATGTGAAGACGGTGTAATCTCTGAAGATGCCGGCCGGAATTGAGAGAATAAATGTTTTATATATAAACCAAATATGTGCTGTGTTTATCTACAACTGTTGAAATGAACTATTTTGTCTACAACTGTCTTGACACGTCCACGTCAATCGTTTCATGTTAGAACTGTTGCATAATTGTAAAATTCACACACTAGACGGTCCACGATATATATATATATACTCGCATATAATATAATGGATATATATATATATATATATATATATTCGCATATAATATAATGGATATATATATATATATATATATATATATATATTCGCATATAATATAATGGATATATATATATATATTCGCATATAATATAATGGATATATATATATATATTCGCATATAATATAATGGATATATATATATATATTCGCATATAATATAATGGATATATATATATATATTCGCATATAATATAATGGATATATATATATATATTCGCATATAATATAATGGATATATATATATATATTCGCATATAATATAATGGATATATATATATATACTCGCATATAATATAATGGATATATATATATATATATACTCGCATATAATATAATGGATATATATATATATATACTCGCATATAATATAATGGATATATATATATACTCGCATATAATATAATGGATATATATATATATATATACTCGCATATAATATAATGGATATATATATATATATACTCGCATATAATATAATGCATATATATATATATATATATATATATATATATATACTCGCATATAATATAATGGATATATATATATATACTCGCATATAATATAATGGATATATATATATATATATATATATACTCGCATATAATATAATGGATATATATATATACTCGCATATAATATAATGGATATATATATATACTCGCATATAATATAATGGATATATATATATACTCGCATATAATATAATGGATATATATATATACTCGCATATAATATAATGGATATATATATATACACACGCATATATACAGATAATATAAAATATCCCCCCCCCCCCGATATCCAACACAATTCTGTGCAATCTCATTCATGTGACTCTGCTTGTGTGTACTGATCTATGGTGATAACTTGAACAAGATCAAATTCACTTTATTTTATTGGATATTTTTCTAATTGAATAAAAATGTTGTCTGATATCCACAATTTGAAAATTATGTTTCTGAAAATTTTTTTTTTTTTTTGAGATAAGGATTGATAATTCATATTTCTTATCTTGAGTGCTATTTGCACAACGTTTCAGCTGACCTTCTTGTATTTCTGACCTTCTCCAGGTGTATCTTGTGAATTCTGAAGTGTTCAAATAAGAACAGTACTAGCAACTCATTACTGGGAGCCCCAAGGAAATGAGCACTCGCCACTGATGAGTCAATACATGCAGAAATTTAAACTAATCTATTAAATTGTAGAAGTGAAATAGACAAAAACTGTCTACATAGAAAAAAGTTTTAGTTTAGGATAAAAATACACAGAAAGAAAGATTTGATTTAGGATAAAATGCATAGAAAATAAGATTTGGTTTGGGATTAAAAAAAAAAAAATTTAGGTTTAGTCTCTTTGTCTATGTATTTTTATCCTAAACCAAAATTATTGTCAGACTTCTTCTGGATTTAACTAAATATAGGCCACATTAGCCACCGTTACGTCTAGCAGTCGTATTCTATAATTCATGATGATTGATTGATTAGTTTTGGAGTCAATACTATGCATAGAAACATATAAACGTATATCGATACCTAGCTTTATATAGCTAGACAGAAAGCAAAGAGAAATGTGTTAGGCCATGTCCCATGTGCTTAAGTTTTAGACAGACATGTAAACATTCATACATTTATATATTGGTAGCTATAATTTTCGACGCAAACCGATTAAAAAGGTTTCCCTATCTCTGAATACCCTTTATGAAAAATTTCAAATGTTTAGACCAGAAATTGTCTTAGTAATTTGGTAGAGACCACAGAGGTCAAATTTTTTTTAACTTTGACCCCTTAATATTTATTGTTTTGGGCTCAAATCAAGTTAAGTTAGATCCATGTCTAAGGAACCTATATCTAAAATTGCAATTGTTTATACCCAAAATTAGCGGCGGAGTTAGGTAGAGTTCTCAAAGGCCAAATCGTTGAACTTTGACCCCTTAACAGCCAAATTTCTGGCCGAAAATGGATTACAAAGATTTTCCCAAATCTCCATACCCTGTATATCAAATTTCGAGTCTGTAGACTAAAAATTGACAGAGTTATTGTGTAGGGAAATGTACACAGACAGACAGACACTTTCACTTTTATAGATATATAGATGTGTGCGTGTAATTTCTAAATTCATATCAGTGATTCACCAAATTATACATTTAATAGCTCATGAAGCCAAAAATGATGGCGACTGTTGGCCTATCACACTGACTTCTGACAAATATCAATGTCACATGATCTAATCTACAAGCACTTTTTTTTTCTAATTAAAATAATTTTAAAGTTGAACTAAATTTAAAAAGCTGATAAAACCTCTGCAGGAATGCATTTTTTTCTCATTTGTTTTATTATTAAAAACATAAGATTTACTGCGAGATTGTTTTTACAAAATCTTTGTGTTCACATCTGAAAAATTTTTTAATGAAATTTCCAGATTTCATTTATTCGGTTGAATTTCTATTCATTCCAGAAAAAAAAAGGATGTAAAAAGAAAAAGTCATTTTGAATTCATGTTTGATTTATGGCCCGTGTTAAATGTTTTTTTTCTTTCGAATAGAATCAATTTTGCAGATTCAGCCTGGAAACGATTTATTCTATTTCGCATTTGAATATTTAATTACTGAACACTGGTAAATTTCAATTGGCTTTTACGCAAAGCAGTTTTTCTTTATTTTTTGTTAACAATGGCAGAATAATTTTTGGAATAAACTTAAAATTTATTGCTTTTAAGAAGGTTGCGGTGGTGAATTGTATAATGCCGCTAACTTGTAACTTGGACGTGTCAGGTTTGAATCCAGTTGATTCCATAGCACACTTTAACTTATGGATGTTGGCAACTTTCATGTGGTCCATCCTGTGATACTTGATTCTAGAAGGAATTAGAGAAACCAATGGCAACAACAGAATCAAGTGAGTCAAAAGATAGTATCATGTTGATTTGTATTAATTTCTCTTGACCGGTTTCATTCTGATGGTTGAATAGCTTTAAAATACTCACATTAAGTGTCATATTTCTCTGCCACTTTGACTTGGGGTTTTGTTATAATAATTACTTTTAAACAAACATGATCAAGAGTTGTCTGATTCTCTCTTTTCTGATCTTTAGAACGTGGTGTAATGGGGAAAAGGTGTGGCTACTTAATTTTAATGCATCGAAAACCAAGCTTCTTTCCTTTCATTATAATTGGTCTGATCCCCATCACACCCTGAATGAATGGCTTTCGTCTTGAGGAAGCACCATGTTTTGACAAGCTTCTGGGATTGACCTTTACTCCTGATCCGAAATGGAACACATACATCAAATCTGTTGCCAAGATTGCTGGAAAATTGGTTGGATCACTCTACTGCTCCATCTGGTATTTTGCTGCCAATGCAGTTCTCTATCTAAGAGCCACGTATGCTCTACTGTTGCCACGTCTGGGCAGGAGTTTATCAGTCTACCATAATAGAGTTCAAAACTGGCTTCAAAACTTAGTAGGTGATGCCCTTTTCTCTTCCCTGCAACCTCTTTCCCATGGAAGAGATATGTGAGACTATCTCTGCTCTATCGTTATTTTCTTTGCAAGTGCTTGACTGAACTTCAATCTATGATTCCCCCCTTGCAAAACTTTAACAAAAACACTTGACTAGCTACAACCACTATATACGATTTTTCACACTCTCTATCTGTATCTAAATCTAAATGCAGATTCCATGAAGAAAGCTTCTTTCCCAGAACTGCCAGCCCATGGAACATTGTTCTGCTGGCCTGCTTCTCGGTTGAATACAACATTGTAGTCTTCAAATCCAATGTAAACAAGTTCTTGTTGAGCCGTCCCCATGAATAATTAAATTCTACTCAACTTACACGATTAATGACTACTACACACCTTACATTCATTAACCCTTCTCCCCGAGTGGCCTCGGGCCTTGATAAATGGTGACTTCCAAGCAAAAAAATGCATTCTCTCCTAATAAGACCTTAAAGAAAATTCAACAAACGTCTCCTTGTATCTTTGTTCATGAAAAAAGTTTTATTCATCTTAGTTAAACAGACAAGACAATCGACAGCCACTCATGTAATGAAATACTGATAGATATCTATCCAATAAATGTTACCATGACAGTATTTTGTCTTATTTTCAAGTTTGAGCGATTATCTAGACTCCAAAGATAGACACCCTCATGTCTGCCATCTTGCCGTTTTAACTTATTCTAAGTGATCTTATTTGCTAAATTTACACTACTAACGATTAAAACGTTTTTCCGTTGACTACTGTACATTCATTAACCCTTATCCTCGAGTGGCTTCCGGGCCTTGATAAGGGGTAACTCTTTTGTAAAAAAAAAAAAAAACAACCTTAAGTGTTCGGTCTTATTTGTGTTTCAAACATAAATGCTTTAAATTTAGTTGGGAGGCGTTGGTGGTGAATTGGATACCGACTAGGATACTAGCAATATTTGCATAGTCTCTTGTAAGTAGCAGATTCCAGAATAAATTTGTGAAGCCGATACAACCAACAGAATTGTGTGTTTTTCTTTTATTCTCTTTTCACACTAGAAAAGATGACCTGATCCCATTTCCGTTTATATTAAAAACGAATTAAAAATAATAAATAATATGTAAGAATTTCCTTTTTTGGGGATGAAGAGATCAACGTACAAATACACAAATTTCATCGCATATTTAAAAAAATATATATATATTCTACAGAGTGGAACGATAAAATTGTCACACTAGAAAAGATGACCTGATCCCATTTCCGTTTGATAAAAACCAGTTTTCTTTTTTTGTTGCAGATTAGTTGACCAGTTGTGTACAAATCCCAAGAGCGATAGGAGCATTCTATCATGTCTGAAAGTGACACAATGTTCAACGAGCGAGATCGGAGATGCGCAGCTGTACAATCCATGCTCTCTACCAATCCAAACTATTAAACAGGACCATTGCCAGCAACCTCAAAATGCATCGCTAGATTGCCACGAATAAAAGAGATGTGTCCAGAGTGATGAAAACAAAGTTTCCAGCCACGGTTATGGTCTTTTGTGTGGTTTCAGTGCTCTCAATTCCATCCGTTTTTTTTGTTTTTTTTTACACAGTGATCACCACTTATCAAGGCCCGGAAGCCACTCAGGGATAAGGGTTATTGCAAGTACATTACGTTAGTGAGGAGATTTGCTGAAGTGTTTACTTAAGGGGGCGGTTCATTAGGAATTTGTTAACATTGGACTTGAAGACATCCAAGTTGTAGTCCGGAGGGAAGCAGGCAGACGGAACAGAGTTCCACAGGCGTGCAGTTCTAAGAAAGAAGCTTTGTTCATGGAATCCGCGTTTTGATTTAGGCACAGATATAGAGTGGGGGAAATTTTTCACAGTGGATTCAGCTAGACGGGTGTTTTTCGTGAAAGATTGGCGAGGGGGGACCAGAGACTGGAGTTCAGACGAGCATCCGCCATGGAAATAACGATAAAACAAGGTTGGTTGGTTGTTTTTGTTTTACGGCATATCAACCCTTTTCAGGTTATTTATGAGGCCTCACCACTGGATATAGTTTAAGGTCATATCCAGAACCCCGTATCAGGGTGATGATTGAGACTGAAGGTGGCTACATTGAATAGACGTCATCTCTACTACATAATCAAGTTATCTGAATGATTTTTTCGGTTTTAAAATAAAGCTGTAGTGTTGTTTTCTTTTGGGCGACAACTGTATCGTTCCACTCCGGACAAGTGCAATCCATTTAAGCAGTAACTTTGGATAGATGCAAAATTTGCTGTGATTGGAGCCGTCAGCATTCCCTCGTAGGCACACCTCAGGCGAACTAGCAATAAATCACCTATTCACCTTTGTTGTATGACATAATTATACTCTACTTGTTGAAAAATGAAACCTTGTGTAATCATTGGCTTTACTAAAAACAGTTTTTTGGGCGTTTTCTTTTTGTTTTTTGTTTTTTTGCTATTAACAAAGTGTAGTATATGTTCTGATACTATGCTTCACCTTTTCTGTCCTTGGTCAGTGAAGGAAAAATTGCTCTTTACTGAGACAATTTATATTTTTGTTCCTATCCAGAGTTCCTTTTTTTGTGGAGATGGATTTTTCTCACAGTAAAAACCAATCCTGTGTCTGACTCTGCCCTCGTGGAGAGGCAAGTAAATAGAAACAATGACAGAATAATTTTTGGAATAAAGTTAGAATTTATTGCTTTTCCTTTGCATCAGACGGTTGCGAGGGGGATTGGATAATGCTGCACACTGACGACTTGAGCGTACCAAGTTTGAATCTAGTCGCTTCCATAGCACCACTTATGGCTAAACAATTCAACATGAGGAGGTGGCGGTTGTCTAAAGACTGACAATTTGAGTGTTCAAAGTTCGAATCTAGTTTGTTCCAAAAAAAAAAAAAAAAAATCACTTATTTTTTTTTTTTATTTTTTTTTTTTTAACTTACGTTCACCCCTAACAAGGCATATCGCCACATGGACATAAAGGACTACTATTTGGGACCATGTCTAAGAAAGATTAACAAGATGTTGCTTTACATTACATTTAAACTTCTGCATATCAGTACAGTTAGGGAGAAACATGGAGGGAATTCCAAAGTCTAGCTATTTGAGGGAAGAAACTATTAGAGTAGAAAGCATTCTGACATTCAGGGACATCAACAGTGAAGGGGTGAGATTTTGTTGCTAAGCGGTTTTGTCGGGGATATGTATGTCGAGGGGGGGGGGAACAAGTGCAACGAGTTCATCAGAGCACATTCCATTAAAATACTATCACTTTCACTTAGGATGTTGGAAACTTTCTTGTCATCCCTCCCGTAAGTACCTAGTGTCTTTCTAGAAAGAATTTTAACTTGAAAAAAATATTGCAGAAACCATTGCTGATAATAGAATATCTGGATTCATAGGATATGGTGATGAATTAGATATGGTCAAGCGGACAAAAAAAACATTCTTAGCATTTTTATGTTACCTGAGAGTGAAGTAACCATTAATGGGATGGGATCATATCTTGTTGTCACTGTCGCCCTGTCTGCATTTCAGAAACAGGAAATAAAAGAGAGTAGACAATCTTGACTATAATCGGTCAAAGCAACTATATTGTATGTTTTAATTGTTAGTTTGAGACTTAAAGTGGAGTATTGTTGCCACATCTTGGGAGGAGGCTGTTCGAAGCATCGTTTCTTGCATTGATAGGGTCAAAAACTGGCTTTGAAACGTACTAGGTGATACTATTTTCTCTTCACTATAATCTCTTTCATACAGAAGAGACGTTGCTAGTCTCTCTCTGCTCTATTGTTATTTTTATGGCAGGTGTTCCAATGAGTTTCAATCTATATCCACACTCACCTGCAAAACTTTCACAACAAACACTCGTCTAGCTACAACCATTGTCAACAATTTTTCATACTCTCTTTACTATAACCGATTCAACTAGCTAATGTACTTTTTTTAATTGGTAGTTTGATTGATATTTAACATGCGTGCTGTCGCAGCTACAAACAAAAGTAAAGAAATCTGACTCGGCTTTTCTTTCTGTTTTAGCAAAAGGCATTTTTATTTCCATTACTTTCAAAACAGTGCCTGCTTCTTTTATTTATTTTTTTTAACTGTTCATTTCGTCTGCCATAAGCTTAACAAAACCCTGCTGCCTCAACACCAGCTTAAAAGTCTCTCGCCACCTCTGCAGGGCCACACATCTATCTCATTTGGCACACGTTTTTCTTTTTTCTCCAACTTCACACAGGTATTTCTTGCCTTTGATTTATACGTCCCTCTTCTCTGGCGTGGACTTTGCTTCTCTCGTCCAACCACATGAAGTATTTTTTTTCTTGTCACATAAGCCTGTGCACACTTCCTAATTTGCATATATGCTTTTTTTGGCTACTGCTGCTAGTATCTTTGCAAGCCAACTATCCTACAGCTCTTGCTGATATTAACCCATGTGCTCTGTTACAGATAGTCTTGAATAAATAATGAGGAACTGAGTGTGCAAAGTTTGAATTCAGTAAGTTCTATAGCACTGCTTTAACAAGTGGATGTTGGCAATCTTCAATAGGGGAGTTACCTCAACTCCAAAGCTAGCAGAGTATGAGCCATTTTTGAAATGGCCTTCTCCCTGTTAACTAACACACGGATGATGTCCTGTGCACTTCTAAGAGGTCTGATAAAGAGTTTAGTAAAACTGTAACGCTGTCCGGTAATCAACACGTTATAGCCTCGGTCACAAAGAAGGCAAAGAATAGAAAAGAACTTAAGCTCACTTTTTCTTTGTGACAGCAGCATTTATTACGGTCGTGACATCACCCACGTGATCGTCTCGTCAAACGTCTTCTCACACGTCATCCATGCCTCTACGTGATCTTGAACATTCTTTTAATCTCTAATGTAATCTCCTTTTTAAAGTCATTATTTTTCCCTCCAGGTGACGTCATTTCACATGCAGTTGATGATGATTGCAACGTCTTGTCAGACGAGTGCCACTCCCTCAGACATTTAAAATCCATGAGCCCAAATGTCCGAGGGAGTATCTATACAAATATGATGTTACAGAGTCTTAGCTTTGTACGACAGCTAAGTCTCTCTCTCGGTTCAAAATGTTGAGATCCAGCAACAAGCAAGAGCAAGATAGCCAGCAACAAATTAAACTGCAGACCAGCTTAATGCGGGTACTGGTCTTCCGCTTTATGGTTTTTTTAAATCAGAGATTTGCTTCTCCTAGAAAGGTTGCCTTCACCACGGCTTACGGGAGCCCTCTCTACCCCAATACACATATACACACACACAAATATACACGGTGCTAGTTGGCCGTTGACCCAGAAAAAGAGTTCATTCGCCATGCAGTTACATACTCCCATAGACACTATGCTACAAAACGTAAAGAAACCTGTAATGCTGTAGAATGGACATTTTTAATAGAATTTCAACATAAAACGTGAAAAATACAAATTACGAGAGCTTAGTTACGAGTGTGAAGAAATGGAGATTCACATGCGGAGGTAAAGCCATTGTATAGTAACATTTAATGCTACTAAGACTAAACTTCTTTCCTTTAACAATTACACCAACTGCCATGATTAATAATACGCTACTTGAGAGCTCCGTTCAAACTCTCCTCCCGTCTCCCTTTCTCTGCGTGTCTCCTCCCGTCTCCCTTTCTCTGCGTGTCTCCTCCCGTCTCCCTTTCTCTGCGTGTCTCCTCCCGTCTCCCTTTCTCTGCGTGTCTCCTCCCGTCTCCCTTTCTCTGCGTGTCTCCTCCCGTCTCCCTTTCTCTGCGTGTCTCCTCCCTTTCTCTGTCTCCTCCTATACCTTTATTATTCTTGATATTCATACAGGACTTCCCTGATAAAAGTGTGTATCAGGTGGTACATTTGCTGATAACCACGCTCTGTAATAGGCATGAAGGGAAAAAATGATGTATACATCCAAAGCAATGGCAAAAACCTTAGAAAATGACCTTTAGCCTAAGGGAATGAGGCCCTAAATGGTTGGTAACATTTAATGCTACTAAGACTAAGCTTCTTTCCTTTAACAATTACACCAATTGCCATGATTAATAATACGCTACTTGAGAGCTCTTCGTTCAAACTCTCCAGCGTAACGTTCACAGGTAACATGAATTGGAACAAATGCATTGAAGACATTGCCAAGGTTGCTGCAAAGAAGCTGGGATTCCTCTACCATGCTAGAAAATCATTCACGCCTGATAGTATCCTATCATTTTAGTAAAACATAAAGAAACCCGTTGCAGAATAGAAATTCTTAGTAGAACTTAAACGGAGAACATGAAAACATAAAAAATACAAATTATGAGTGTAAAAAAAAAAAATGAAGATTCTCACACAGAGAAAAGATAAAACCACTGAATGGTAACGTTTAATGCTACTAAGACTAAACTTCTTTACAATTACAAGAAAACTTCTCAATCACTGATTGCCATGGCTAATAATATTCTACTTGAGAGCTCTTTGTTTAAACTTTTCAGTTTAACATTCACAGACAACATGAATTGGAATAAATACATTGAAAACATTGCCAAGACTACTGTAAAGTAGGTGGGCTCCCTCTACCATGCTAGAAAATTACTCACACTTGACAGTATTCTATATCTCTACAAAGTCAGCATTCACTCATGCCACATTAGGTTGTTGCCCATACCATTAGTCTCTTCCGCTTAGAAAGGGTCCAAAAACGAGTCTCAAATCTAATAGGTCTCGCACTATCGGCCAAGCTCCGGCCTTGTCTCATTTTTTTCATTGCATCCCAATGTCTGTTTTGCAAGTACTTCAACGGAATGTGCTCTGATGAACTCAAAGCACTTGTGTCTCTTCCTCATATATACTCCCAACTAATCCCCCATCAGCAAAATTCTACCCCTTCACTGTTAAGGTCCCTAGATACTGGAAACCTTCTACTCTATTAGTTTTTCCCTCAGACTGCTAGACTTTATAATTCTCTCTGAGTTTCTTACTTTCCTGACTGTACTAACCTGCAGAAGTTTAAATGTAATGTGAACAGACATCTAACTGCTTAACTTGTCACATAGTCCCCTCTTAAACATGATCCCAAATAGTAGTCTCTTACGTCTGTGGTCTCAAAATATAATTTGCATATGAGTGAAGTGTGGAGAAGAATTAGGCAGTGAAGGAAGAAGTCATGCGAATAACACAAATGTCGAGGGAGTGTTGTCAATTTCTTTTTTTTTTTCTTTTGAGATTACAAGCTACTTTAGTAAGAAAATAAAGTTGATGCAACCATCGAAAAGTTTTAATTAAGAGTTTGACTTTTTAGAATTGAAGTCGTGTTATGGAGAATTTTAAATTATGATTTCAATTGGGCATTCCCTTTTTTGTGCGCGTGAAAGTCAGCAGGAATATGGTCTAGTTGTGTCTAGCAGGTTAGTTGTGCCTGGCCGAGTATGGCAAGCTAATTGATTGTGTATCAAAGGATAGTTGTGTTTGGCTGCATATAGAAGGTTAGTTGTACCTGGCCATGTGTGACAGACTTGTAGTGCCTGGCCCTCTATCAAGGACTAGTTGCGCCTGGCTCTGTATCGAGGGCTAGTTGTGCCCGGCCCTGTATCGAGGGCTAGTTGCGCCCGACCCTGTATCGAGAGCTAGTTGTGCCCGGCTGTGTATGTAAGATCTATATAATATAAAACGATTTTTAAAGATCATGAGGGTGTGTGGTTTCAAAATATAATTTCCATATAAGAAGAGTTTTTGCATAAGAGGAACGAATTGTGGAGAAGAATGAGTTGAGGCTTTGGCAGCAAAGAGACCATTTCAAAGTTTAATATGAATGTCCTGTTGTAACGGACGCGTCAAGCGCATCACGTTGTAACGGGACATCTCACGCGCATCACGTTGTAACGAGAACGATGTCCCGGGCCTGCGTCATCTAGTGGTGGACCCCTCCAGCGTGACCAGACTCGTACTGGTCCCTGGAAAACATACCTCCGCTGCTCAAGGCACGTTAAACGTGCATGACCCCAAGTCCGTGTGGCAACATTGTTCTCTTCGGCCGTCAATCTGGTTTCGTGTCGGTGTCTTCGTCGTCTGGCGTCAGGGCATACCTGAAATAAACTGCATCTTCACTTATGCCGGCAATCGAAAAACAAAGAAAAAACTCTGAGGTTATTTTCGTTTAAACCAAATAAAATAATTATTTGCAATCATTCTACATTTGTTTAACGTCGTGTTTTCGTTATCCGCGCTTCGTGATGCAGGTTGTATACTTGAGATATCAGGTTAATTCTCTAGCTAAGAACAAGAACTTTTTAAGTTCGTCCTTACTAAGATTTTTGCCCCTGCCTCTCACCCCAGGCGGGGCGAGAGCCGATGTGTATGCTTCGCTCGCTGACCAAAGACTGCCAAAAACCCTTCTAACTCTTTTTCGAGTAGGCGATCATTGTTTATATCAAAAGCATCTTCCTTCCTTTTCTCCATTATCTTCTATTCCCCCCTCTTTCTTCTCTTGTGAATTTCTTTTTCTATCCCTCTGTTATCTTATTCTTTTCTCTTTCTCTATTGTTTTGTGAACATATCTGTCAAACTAGCTTGGTGGTCTCTGAGTTAACACACCGCGGGTCCCCGACTCGGAGCAGACATTTTGGAGCCCAATTCTCGAGACTGTCCGAAGCAATTAAAAACTCATTCTCACCAGATCCAACTATAAAAATAATCTCCTTTTTTTCCGCCATTAAAACAGATATGTCTCCCGAGGATCTCATAAACGCTTGTCTTAATCTTTGACACAGTATCAGCACGCCCCCCCCCCCCGGCCATAAGCATTCTTATCTTCACCTAGCTGAACGGGACACCCGGCATCGTCCGGTGTCCCGTCACACTGTGAGTGCTGTCAATTTCTTCTTTTTTTTTTTTGATTTCTTTTGGGAGTACAACGTCCAAGTGGTAATATGCTTTGTTTATGGTAAAATATAATAGTGCTGAGACGATTAATCGGGAATCGGAAAAATCTGAGCTTTTTGGGACATCAGAATCAGGAAAAATTTTTAGCCTATTTTCCAATGCCAAAACCGATTCCTTAAATTATCTTTTATTATTTGATTTTGGTTTAAGAAACATCTTCCACTGCTTGTAGTAATAATGAAATAATAAATATTTATTGATTTAAACTTTCAGTTAGACTAAAATCTCTAGATCACCCCTTCACATGTGTGTTTACGTTTGAGAAAATATCTGCACATTTAGGATGCATTTTTGCACTAATCTGGACAAAATAACACTTTTATAGTTAAATATTTAGAGATTTATAAAGAATCATAATCTGTAATTGTACCAGAATTCGGAATTTGTAATTGCTTCGGAATTGGGAAAAATATTGGAATCGTCCCATCACTAATATATAGTAAAAAAAAAAAAAAGGAAAGAAAAGATTCGCACAGAAAGAAAAGGTAAATAAAGTAAACTAAATATTAAAATGATACTAAAATGATTATTAAACATGAAGCCACTTGATGTAAGGGACTAAAAAAAATACTTAAACCCTGTCCAACGATACAGGTTAGTCAATATATTCCAACTCAGAAGACAACAATTCTTCCCCTTCTGTCAGAAACATTGTTTTATGGAATGTGAAAACTAAAGAACAAAATAAGGGAAGCAAAAGTTACGAGGCTGCCGAAAGTATACGTAAAATCCACCTACTACTTCCCATTTCCTACGCTGGCATTTCGTATTTGCCATTTTGGTTTTCATTAAAAAATACTCTGTGCTAAAATATGAATAAATATAATTTCCTATTCTACTAAAAACAAAATAGTCTGATCCCTTCTAGTTTTCTCTAGAAGTGTAAGCCATTTTGAGTTTCAGAACAGTTTCAGATGGTTCGCTGTTACACACAAGTCCTGGTAGGTGACTTGTTTGTAGTAGACAGTTCCACAGAACAAAATATTCTTACCGTGTCGAAACCCGGGAAAGAACATGTGAAATTGCTCCAGAAAAGGTTTAGTATTTATGAAGCAATTCTGGTTTCTGATTGGTTGGTAGCAGAACGTGAATTAATTTGATTCGTCAGTTCTTAGCAGCATCGTTTATAAATAGAATCGTCCGACTGTGTGGGATCATACCTCATTACTACTCCAAAATATTGCAACATGAGTTTTCTTGCTTCTGGCAAGAACTGGCTGATGTAACAACAATAGTCGCTTTTACTTGGTTACCTTCGGATTCGTCCAGATCAGGGATCCCAGTCAGTTTTTGAATTTCCCAAGAATTGACCATGAAAAATCCCCAAAAAGTAAAAAATTTCCAAGATTAATAAATTAAATAAAAAAACTAACTAAAATACTAAATTAATTTATTTGGATTAAAGATACTAAAATTAATTATGCTTCTTCGTTCAAAGGTATATTTTTCTTTTAAATGTTTTATTTTTAAAAACTTTTTATCTTTGCTCGTTTAATTGAAAAAATAAATGAAGGCCCAAAATACATTTATCAGGTAGTAATGAGCATTAAAAGTGAAATAAATTTTAATTTTTTTAGTGGCCGTTTCTAAAACTTCAAAGAAGTGCCCATTATAAAATTGATTTTAGCTAGGTAAAGATATAAAATGGTAATAGCCATGTTTAGTGACTGTGTGTGTGTGTGTATATATATATATATATATATATATATATATATAAGAACTGGATTATATATGTATTTAAGAACTGGATTTCTTCTGCGGAAGACAAACTTTATTAAGCCTCTGAGGAGGACTTGTGGTTTTGATCGACCACCTGTCTGAAATATTAGCATGTCCAGTGTCACAACCATGTAAATTTGTCTATCAATAAAAATATATCTTGCTCTTATTTCATTGAACACTTTTAATAACCTCGTTAAATTCATGAGTTCTCTCTCTTGAACACCTATTATAACGGGTCCGAACAGCGCCATCCATAATGGGTGTCTCTATCCTCGTAGGACTGCATCCGATATGACAGGTGTTTTTTTGATCGTACATTGTCCCGTGACAAGTTGGCCTATTGATTGTCTTCACACATTGTATTTCCAGGGGGGGGGGGGGAGCTTCGCCTCTCGACTGAATCGTCTCCTATTCTGTGTAGTCTCCAGGTTCATTAATCCCTCCGCTGGTTCGGTCAGCTTGCTGCAAAATAAAGAGTCCTCACCACAAACAGAACTCCAGTTTATAACAATAACAAACTATTTATTAATTTCATTAGTTGACAACAGCTACCGTCTAAATTCAGGTGACTGACTAGAGCAGTGAACCAAACAAGTAAAGTCACAGATTTCCTTTTAACACAGGCTAGTTAACATCATAACATTAGACCCCAACCTCTTTTCTTCACCTCTCCCCCGGAGAGCAGTTAAAAACATTGTTTTTCTCTTACTCTCAGGGCCTGTCCTTGTCTCAACCACTCAACACCTCTCCCTCTCTGATATCTATAGCAGTTTTCTGGGTTTCTTCACCCAGCACTTATCAACAATACCCTTTCTAATACAAACATCTCCTCTGACATTTCGGAGATAATTCCAATTCTGTCCGCATTTTTTGAGACGATATGCTATCTGGCTTGCATGCAATACCATTATGGCAGCTAAAATAACCAACCGTATTAAATTACGGTTGGTTATTTTTATTTTAATATTGAACTCTGAATGCACTGTTTTCCATATTTATATTATGTTTTTTTAAGTTTTGTGGCTACACATCATAAAACGTTAAGTTTCATCCTATGCAGAAACCAGCAAATACATAGAAATATTAAAATTTTTAACGTGACCACCTGATTATTTTGCTAATAATTTTTCCTCTGATGAGAAGAAATAGCATTCTTTGAAACTCCGCGGATTAAGGAGCACCCAGTTTTGGAGTATTCTGCCAAATAATAAAAACTTTTTGTAAATTTCTACTTTTCAGCTCTGTTTCTTTTATATATATATATATATATATATATATATATATATATATATATATATATACATACACACACACACACTACAATAAAACATTAAATTAATACAAAAATATCAAACAAATGCATACAGTGAAAGGAAAATTGATTACACCACAACTACATCTCAAACACAACTGAACCAATACTGGACAACGCTGAAGCAACACGTTTCTACTATCTGACAGAAACATAACGAAAAGCATATGTGTTGTTACTTGTTTTGTTTATAGAATTATATGATGGAAAATTTATACCCTAGAAAAGACGACATGATTCCATTTCGGTTTGATGAAAACCAGTTTTCATTTTTTAATGCAGACCAGCTACTAGTTGTGTACAAATCCCAAAAGCAATAGATGCCTTCTATCATGTCTGAAAGCGATGTGTCGCTGTACCACTCACGTTCTCTACCGACCCAATAGTTATGGCAATAGGACCATTGCCAGCACTCTCAAAATACAAATCTGGATGGTTCAATGCTTGAAGGCACAGCTCAACGAAGTTTTCAGCCACGGTTATGGTCTTTGGTGGGGTTTCAAGTCAGGGCCACATCATGCCACCTCACATCTTTGAAGTTGGCTTGAAGGTCAACACCAAAGGTGTACCTGGATGTGCTGAAGAGTGTGGTGATCCCTTGGTGCAATCAGGTGACTTCTATCACCGGCCTCCCTCCTCCCCTAACCTGAACCTGCTGGACTATTTTGTTTGGTCATACATTGAGAACATCACCAACATGACCTCCAACAACACCAAAGCCAGCCTGATCACCACCATCCGCTGAGTAATCACCAAGCTCCCGCCAGCGCTTGTGGAAAAGGCATGCTCCCAGTTTTGAACCCATATCAAGGTGATTGAGGCTGAAGGCGGCTACATTGAATAGGTGTTAGCTCTACTACATAATCAAGTTACCTGAATTGATTTTTTTTCAATAAAACTTTTAAAATAAAGCTGTAGTGTTGTTTTCTTTAGGGCAACACTTTTATTGTTCAACTCTGAAGATACAAAAGTTGACGGTGGATCATGACGGAAATATCAATGCAACCAATTAAGCACCGTACATGCAGAGCACAGAAGCAAAGAAATGTTTTAAAACGAAACAAATGATATTCAAAAAATCTTTGCCTTCCAAACTAATTTATATTATACACGATTATAGTTAACTAATAAAATGTCCTTCTTTAAAAATAAAATATCAAAGTTTCATCAGATACCCTGCTGGCTCAAGTAGGCTCATAGCGTTTTCATGAATTCACGAAGACTGGTGAAGGGGAGTCACTTAGGAAGCCAAGTCAGTTCAGGATGATGTCTCAATAACAGACTAAAGTTGTTCAGGAATCTCTTGTGTATTCGAGCCAATCACTACTCATCTCGACAGGGATAACTTGGCACAGAAATATGGCGTATTTTGATTGTTTTTGCTTCACTGTTGCTGTGTAAAGTTTTGCAAATTGCCTAAAGTAATTACACCCTTAAAATTTTCGTATCTATTTTTTCACTTTTCTCTCTCTTGTATTCTATCCCCTTTTCTTGTATTGCTCTTCTCTCACTAAAATATTGGTCTTACTATCTCCCATATGTTTTCCCTGCCTCTCTTTGTCATGCTTTCCCTACCTCTCTCTCTCATGTGTTCCCAGTCTCTCTCTCTGTCTCATGTGTTCCTTTTCTATCTTGGGTATTTCCGTCTCTCTGTCTCTCTCTCGTGCGTTCCCTCTCTCTGTCTCTCTCTCGTGCGTTCCCCCTCTCTGTCTCTCTCTCGTGCGTTCCCCCTCTCTGTCTCTCTCTCGTGCGTTCCCCCTCTCTGTCTCTCTCTCGTGCGTTCCCCCTCTCTGTCTCTCTCTCGTGCGTTCCCCCTCTCTGTCTCTCTCTCGTGCGTTCCCCCTCTCTGTCTCTCTCTCGTGCGTTCCCCCTCTCTGTCTCTCTCTCGTGCGTTCCCCCTCTCTGTCTCTCTCTCGTGCGTTCCCCCTCTCTGTCTCTCTCTCGTGCGTTCCCCCTCTCTGTCTCTCTCTCGTGCGTTCCCCCTCTCTGTCTCTCTCTCGTGCGTTCCCCCTCTCTGTCTCTCTCTCGTGCGTTCCCCCTCTCTGTCTCTCTCTCGTGCGTTCCCCCTCTCTGTCTCTCTCTCGTGCGTTCCCCCTCTCTGTCTCTCTCTCGTGCGTTCCCCCTCTCTGTCTCTCTCTCGTGCGTTCCCCCTCTCTCTCTCTCTGTCGTGCGTTCAACCCCTCTCTCTCTCTCTCTCTCTGTCGTGCGTTCAACCCCTCTCTCTCTCTCTCTCTCTGTCGTGCGTTCAACCCCTCTCTCTCTCTCTCTCTTTCTCTCTGTCGTGCGTTCAACCCCTCTCTCTCTCTCTCTCTCTCTGTCGTGCGTTCCACCCCTCTCTCTCTCTCTCTCTCTCTCTCTCTCTGTCGTGCGTTCCACCCCTCTCTTTCTCTCTCTCTCTCTCTCTCTGTCGTGCGTTTCACCCCTCTCTTTCGCTCTCTCTCTCTCTGTCGTGCGTTCCACCCCTCTCTTTCTCTCTCTCTCTCTCTGTCGTGCGTTCCACCCCTCTCTTTCTCTCTCTCTCTCTCTGTCGTGCGTTCCACCCCTCTCTTTCTCTCTCTCTCTCTGTCGTGCGTTCCACCCCTCTCTTTCTCTCTCTCTCTCTCTGTCGTGCGTTCCACCCCTCTCTTTCTCTCTCTCTCTCTCTCTGTCGTGCGTTCCACCCCTCTCTTTCTCTCTCTCTCTCTCTCGTGCGTTCCACCCCTCTCTTTCTCTCTCTCTCTCTCTGTCGTGCGTTCCACCCCTCTCTTTCGCTCTCTCTCTCTCTGTCGTGCGTTCCACCCCTCTCTTTCTCTCTCTCTCTCTCTGTCGTGCGTTCCACCCCTCTCTTTCTCTCTCTCTCTCTCTGTCGTGCGTTCCACCCCTCTCTTTCTCTCTCTCTCTCTGTCGTGCGTTCCACCCCTCTCTTTCTCTCTCTCTCTCTCTCTGTCGTGCGTTCCACCCCTCTCTTTCTCTCTCTCTCTCTCTCGTGCGTTCCACCCCTCTCTTTCTCTCTCTCTCTCTGTCGTGCGTTCCACCCCTCTCTTTCTCTCTCTCTCTCTGTCGTGCGTTCCACCCCTCTCTTTCTCTCTCTCTCTCTGTCGTGCGTTCCACCCCTCTCTTTCTCTCTCTCTCTCTGTCGTGCGTTCCACCCCTCTCTTTCTCTCTCTCTCTCTGTCGTGCGTTCCACCCCTCTCTTTCTCTCTCTCTCTCTGTCGTGCGTTCCACCCCTCTCTTTCTCTCTCTCTCTCTCTCTGTCGTGCGTTCCACCCCTCTCTTTCTCTCTCTCTCTCTGTCGTGCGTTCCACCCCTCTCTTTCTCTCTCTCTCTCTGTCGTGCGTTCCACCCCTCTCTTTCTCTCTCTCTCTCTCTGTCGTGCATTCCACCCCTCTCTTTCTCTCTCTCTCTCTCTGTCGTGCGTTCCACCCCTCTCTTTCTCTCTCTCTCTCGTGCGTTCCACCCCTCTCTTTCTCTCTCTCTCTGTCGTGCGTTCAACCTCTCTCTTTCTCTCTCTCTCTGTCGTGCGTTCAACCCCTCTCTTTCTCTCTCTCTCTGTCGTGCGTTCAACCCCTCTCTCTCTCTCTTTCTCTCTGTCGTGCGTTCAACCCCTCTCTCTCTCTCTCTGTCGTGCGTTTCACCCCTCTCTCTCTCTCTCTCTCTCTCTCTCTCTGTCGTGCGTTCAACCCCTCTCTCTCTCTCTCTCTCTCTCTGTCGTGCGTTGCACCCCTCTCTCTCTCTCTCTGTCGTGCGTTCCACCTCTCTCTCTCTCTCTCTCTCTGTCGTGCCTTCCACCTCTCTCTCTCTCTCTCTCTCTCTGTCGTGCGTTCCACCCCTCTCTCTCTCTCTCTCTCTGTCGTGCGTTCCACCCCTCTCTCTCTCTGTCGTGCGTTCCACCCCTCTCTCTCTCTCTCTCTCTGTCGTGCGTTCCACCCCTCTCTCTCTCTCTCTCTCTCTGTCGTGCGTTCCACCCCTCGCTCTCTCTCTCTCTGTCGTGCGTTCCACCCCTCTCTCTCTCTCTCTCTCTCTCTGTCGTGCGTTCCACCCCTCTCTCTCTCTCTCTCTCTGTCGTGCGTTCCACCCCTCTCTTTCTCTCTCTCTCTCTCTGTCGTGCGTTCCACCCCTCTCTTTCTCTCTCTCTCTCTCTGTCGTGCGTTCCACCCCTCTCTCTCTCTCTCTCTCTCTGTCGTGCGTTCCACCCCTCTCTCTCTCTCTCTCTCTGTCGTGCGTTCCACCCCTCTCTCTCTCTCTCTCTCTCTGTCGTGCGTTCCACCCCTCTCTCTCTCTCTCTCTCTCTCTCTGTCGTGCGTTCCACCCCTCTCTCTCTCTCTCTCTCTCTCTCTGTCGTGCGTTCCACCCCTCTCTCTCTCTCTCTCTCTCTGTCGTGCGTTCCACCCCTCTCTCTCTCTCTCTCTCTGTCGTGCGTTCCACCCCTCTCTTTCTCTCTCTCTCTCTCTGTCGTGCGTTCCACCCCTCTCTTTCTCTCTCTCTCTCTCTGTCGTGCGTTCCACCCCTCTCTTTCTCTCTCTCTCTCTCTGTCGTGCGTTCCACCCTTCTCTCTCTCTCTCTCTCTCTGTCGTGCGTTCCACCCCTCTCTCTCTCTCTCTCTCTGTCGTGCGTTCCACCCCTCTCTCTCTCTCTCTCTCTGTCGTGCGTTCCACCCCTCTCTTTCTCTCTCTCTCTCTCTGTCGTGCGTTCCACCCCTCTCTTTCTCTCTCTCTCTCTCTGTCGTGCGTTCCACCCCTCTCTTTCTCTCTCTCTCTCTGTCGTGCGTTCCACCCCTCTCTCTCTCTCTCTCTCTCTGTCGTGCGTTCCACCCCTCTCTCTCTCTCTCTCTCTCTGTCGTGCGTTCCACCCCTCTCTCTCTCTCTCTCTCTCTGTCGTGCGTTCCACCCCTCTCTCTCTCTCTCTCTCTGTCGTGCGTTCCACCCCTCTCTTTCTCTCTCTCTCTCTCTGTCGTGCGTTCCACCCCTCTCTTTCTCTCTCTCTCTCTCTGTCGTGCGTTCCACCCCTCTCTCTCTCTCTCTCTCTCTGTCGTGCGTTCCACCCCTCTCTCTCTCTCTCTCTCTCTGTCGTGCGTTCCACCCCTCTCTCTCTCTCTCTCTCTCTGTCATGCGTTCCACCCCTCTCTCTCTCTCTCTCTCTCTGTCGTGCGTTCCACCCCTCTCTCTCTCTCTCTCTCTCTGTCGTTCGTTCCACCCCTCTCTCTCTCTCTCTCTCTCTCTGTCGTGCGTTCCACCCCTCTCTTTCTCTCTGTCGTGCGTTCCACCCCCCTCTCTCTCTCTCTGTCGTGCGTTCCACCCCTCTCTCTCTCTCTCTCTGTCGTGCGTTCCACCTCTCTCTCTCTCTCTCTGTCGTGCGTTCCACCTCTCTCTCTCTCTCTCTGTCGTGCGTTCCACCTCTCTCTCTCTCTCTCTGTCGTGCGTTCCACCTCTCTCTCTCTCTCTCTCTCTGTCGTGCGTTCCACCTCTCTCTCTCTCTCTCTCTCTCTGTCGTGCGTTCCACCCCTCTCTCTCTCTCTCTCTGTCGTGCATTCCACCCCTCTCTCTCTGTCGTGCGTTCCACCCCTCTCTCTTTCTCTCTGTCGTGCGTTCCACCCCTCTCTCTCTCTCTGTCGTGCGTTCCACCCCTCTCTCTCTCTCTCTCTCTCTCTCTCTGTCGTGCGTTCCACCCCTCCCTCCCTCTCTCTCTCTCTGTCGTGCGTTCCACCCCTCCCTCTCTCTCTCTCTCTGTCGTTCGTTCCACCCCTCTCTCTCTCTCTCTGTCGTTCGTTCCACCCCTCTCTCTCTCTCTCTGTCGTTCGTTCCACCTCTCTCTCTCTCTCTGTCGTTCGTTCCACCCCTCTCTCTCTCTCTCTGTGTTCGTTCCACCCCTCTCTCTCTCTCTCTCTGTCGTTCGTTCCACCCCTCTCTCTCTCTCTCTCTCTGTCGTTCGTTCCACCCCTCTCTCTCTCTCTCTCTCTGTCGTTCGTTCCACCCCTCTCTCTCTCTCTCTCTCTGTCGTTCGTTCCACCCCTCTCTCTCTCTCTCTCTCTCTCTGTAGTTCGTTCCACCCCTCTCTCTCTCTCTCTCTGTAGTTCGTTCCACCCCTCTCTCTCTCTCTCTCTGTAGTTCGTTCCACCCCTCTCTCTCTCTCTGTCGTTCGTTCCACCCCTTTCTCTCTCTGTCGTTCGTTCCACCCCTCTCTCTCTCTGTCGTTCGTTCCACCCCTCTCTCTCTCTGTCGTTCGTTCCACCCCTCTCTCTCTCTCTCTCTCTCTCTGTCGTTCGTTGCACCCCCCTCTCTCTCTCTCTCTGTCGTTCGTTGCACCCCTCTCTCTCTCTCTCTCTCTCTCTCTCTGTCGTTTGTTGCACCCCTCTCTCTCTCTGTCGTGCGTTCCACCCCTCTCTCTCTCTCTCTCTCTGTCGTGCGTTCCACCCCTCTCTCTCTCACTCTGTCGTGCGTTCCACCCCTCTCTCTCTCTCTCTGTCGTGCGTTCCACCCCTCTCTCTCTCTCTCTCTCTCTCTCTGTCGTGCGTTCCACCCCTCTCTCTCTCTCTCTCTCTCTCTCTGTCGTGCGTTCCACCTCTCTCTCTCTCTCTCTCTGTCGTGCGTTCCACCCCTCTCTCTCTCTCTCTCTCTCTCTGTCGTGCGTTCCACCCCTCTCTCTCTGTCGTGCGTTCCACCCCTCTCTCTCTGTCGTGCGTTCCACCCCTCTCTCTCTGTCGTGCGTTCCACCCCTCTCTCTCTCTCTCTGTCGTGCGTTCCACCCCTCTCTCTCTCTCTCTCTCTGTCGTGCGTTCCACCCCTCTCTCTCTCTCTCTCTGTCGTGCGTTCCACCCCTCACTCTCTCTCTCTCTGTCGTGCGTTCCACCCCTCACTCTCTCTCTCTCTGTCGTGCGTTCCACCCCTCCCTTTCTCTCTCTCTCGTTCGTTCCACCCTCCCTCTCTCTCTCTCTCTGTCGTTCGTTCCACCCCTCTCTCTCTCTCTCTGTCGTTCGTTCCACCCCTCTCTCTCTCTCTCTCTCTGTCGTTCGTTCCACCCCTCTCTCTCTCTCTCTCTCTCTCTGTAGTTCGTTCCACCCCTCTCTCTCTCTCTCTCTGTAGTTCGTTCCACCCCTCTCTCTCTCTCTCTCTGTAGTTCGTTCCACCCCTCTCTCTCTCTCTCTCTGTAGTTCGTTCCACCCCTCTCTCTCTCTCTCTCTCTGTCGTTCGTTCCACCCCTCTCTCTCTCTCTGTCGTTCGTTCCACCCCTCTCTCTCTCTCTGTCGTTCGTTCCACCCCTCTCTCTCTCTCTGTCGTTCGTTCCACCCCTTTCTCTCTCTGTCGTTCGTTCCTCCCCTTTCTCTCTCTGTCGTTCGTTCCACCCCTCTCTCTCTCTGTCGTTCGTTCCACCCCTCTCTCTCTCTGTCGTTCGTTCCACCCCTCTCTCTCTCTCTCTCTCTCTGTCGTTCGTTGCACCCCCCTCTCTCTCTCTCTCTGTCGTTCGTTGCACCCCTCTCTCTCTCTCTCTCTCTCTGTCGTTCGTTGCACCCCTCTCTCTCTCTCTCTCTGTCGTTCGTTGCACCCCTCTCTCTCTCTCTCTCTCTGTCGTTTGTTGCACCCCTCTCTCTCTCTCTCTCTCTCTGTCGTGCGTTCCACCCCTCTCTCTCTCTCTCTCTCTCTCTCTCTGTCGTGCGTTCCACCCCTCTCTCTCTCTCTCTCTCTCTGTCGTGTGTTCCACCCCTCTCTCTCTCTCTCTCTCTGTCGTGCGTTCCACCCCTCTCTCTCTCTCTCTCTCTGTCGTGCGTTCCACCCCCCTCTCTCTCTCTCTCTCTGTCGTGCGTTCCACCCCCCTCTCTCTCTCTCTCTCTGTCGTGCGTTCCACCCCCCTCTCTCTCTCTCTCTGTCGTGCGTTCCACCCCCCTCTCTCTCTCTCTGTCGTGCGTTCCACCACCCTCTCTCTCTCTCTGTCGTGCGTTCCACCACCCTCTCTCTCTCTCTGTCGTGCGTTCCACCCCCTCTCTCTCTCTCTGTCGTGCGTTCCACCCCTCTCTCTCTCTCTCTGTCGTTCGTTCCACCCCTCTCTCTCTCTCTGTCGTTCGTTCCCCCCCCCCTCTCTCTCTCTCTGTCGTTCGTTCCCCCCCCCCTCTCTCTCTCTCTGTCGTGCGTTCCACCCATGTCTCTCTCTTTCTCTCTCGTGCGTTCCACCCCTCTCTCTCTCTCTCTCTCTGTCGTGCGTTCCACCCCTCTCTCTCTCTCTCTCTCTCTCTCTCTGTCGTGCGTTCCACCCCTCTCTCTCCGTCGTGCGTTCCCCCCTCTCTCTCTCTCTCACATGCTTTCTCACTCTCTCTTTTATTTTTTCCTTTTCTTTCTCCTTTTTTTTCTCACCAGCATCTTTTTATTCAATTCTCTTTAACGATTATTTATTTGTGTAAAATTGCAAGATTGTTTCTTAGCTTACTTTTAAAATTTGTTTTTTTACTCATGAAATTTTTTTTTCTTCCTTTCAGCGCGAAGAGAAAAAACGACAAAGAAAGTTGGAAAAACTAACAGGCACATCTTTAAAACAAAATTCTGTGAGTCTTTTTTTCTTTGTTTACTAAACTGTTAACCGATTGATTTTTTGGTGACCAAAAATTACTTTTTGGCTAAGGAAAAATAAAACAAACCTGTAGTTTCTCATCGATATATTGATGTAACATTTTATACTTTTATACTTTTGCACGTGTGCGTTAATGCTGGTGAGCAATCAATAAAACAACGCAATGACGTCATTCGCGATCTTTCATTCTTTTGATCGTCACGTTCTATGCGTGGGTCGTGATCCTCTTGTGCTTGCTGAGCTGTTTAAGACGAATCACAATAACGACTTGCTGAGTTTTCAAGGTTTTTTAAAAAAGATTACTCATTGGGGAGAGACCACGTAATTAGTTACTTATTTACTTCATTTTCTAAACTTGGTTTTAATAATGATGACGCCTGGCCACAGTCCTGAGGAAACATTCACTTAGATCTTTAGATTGTATTGCTAGGGACTGACAGGAATTCTTTTGTTTCTGTCCTTGAAGGTGTGACGCCATCACCCTTATATTTCAGCACCTGCATTTCTAGCGCATTTTGTCTCTGGAACTAACCTTTCATCCTTGTTTCAATCATGCCACCTGCAGCTGGGTCCATTTCTGTTAGCCGTCAGATATATTCTGACATGTACTGAGGTTACCCTTACCAAAATTTATATTAGTTAACTGTATCTATACTTACTGGTGTAGGGTTCGAATATATAACATAAGGATTTGAATCAAAATTCCCTAACACTTAGTGTAAAGATACACTAGGTGGCATTTATTTATTGTTGCACGCATGTTTTTTGCTGTATATTTATTGCAATGGATAGCAGACTTGCTGCAAGTTAGCAATATTTAATAGAGAGGAGATAACATGCAGAAGATCGGAAATACGTCTGATCTGGAAAGTTGGTCTACTTAAGAAAATGATTTTAATTTTTGAGGCTTCACATTGAATAAAATTCACTGTCATTTTTAATTTATTGTATTTTTGTTTAAAATTTTTTATTGTAAAATTCAGCGGCATCTTTTAATCCATATAGTTTATAAAATTCCAAATGCAAGGATAAAAAATGTAAATAAAAATGCGTTAAAATATTTCCAAACAATAAAAAAATCAAATACGTACATTTTATTCTCTCTGGTAATAGTTATTTACTGACATTGTTTTTTTCTGTTATAAAATTCTGCACAATTGCCACTGTGTACTGTGAATTTATTCTCTTCTCGTTCTGGCCATGCCATAGTCTCTCACACATTAGCCACTGCTGAAGGTGTGCACCGGTTTACAAGTATTAAAAAAATATCTAGCAGAGAGACCCGACATTGCCCGGGATTGAAGAGGATCAACCAATGTTTCAACCTCCCATATTTTGTCATCGAAATCAGTAAAATTGCGCATTTTTCAAATCAAATCGAGTAATTGCCTGCTCTAGTTGGGGACCCACTATAGTGCACTGAGAGGAAGCTTCACATGTCTCCCCACAGTGACTTAGACTACAGCACATTGTAGTTTCATTGCACTGTAAAGAACGGTTGATTTTTATAAAATTATATATATTGGCTTGGATTAAAGTTTAAATTGCAAAAGTCAAGTATCATGGTTCAGTTATGCCATAAACAGAAACATTCATCTTGAATGCGCCCCTGTCAATATCAAAGAACCTACTGTTGATTTTATATGCCGGGCCTTTCTGCTTTTGCAGTAATAAAACTTCTTAAATGCAATTCTGATGTTAGGCTGTGTAAGGTGTTAACTTTAGTCAAAATCGCCTGTTTCTTATTTCATCAGATTATTTTGATTATCGATACTTATCGAAGACATTCCAATACAAAACCTATCTAAGAAGACTGTCAGACACATGAAATATTTTTGTATGAAATATAAAAAAAAATCTGCCCAGCTATTTATGAGCCTATAGGGAACGAACTTGCACACACTCACATACACACGCACACACACAGTTCCTTTTATGTAATAAAAAAATAAAATAAGAAAAACAAAAGAAAACTACAACATTTTCAGCAAATATTAGTCGCACTTTGGGTGCATGTGTGATACCATTGTGAGAAACTACCCTTTGAGCGCTAACATCCATATCTTATTTTTACTGTCACGGCCGAGTTCTTCAGTTGATGTCAGCTCATCTCAATGTTCCAACCTTGTCCAAGCCACAATCTGCTTTTAACTTTCTCCAACTGGCAAGTGTCATCAACTGGATACTGTCCCAATTGTCATACACTCTCAAGATCAACCGTGAATCTTTCCTACTGCCATAAACTCTAAGCCACTCCCCAAAATGCCTGAAAACCAACTCTACACATTTGCATCCAGTGTTCTGTCCTTTTATTATGATCATTGTCACACCTTGATCAACAATTTCATGTCAGCCTCCTTTTGTCTACCTCAGTGAACAACTTCCTCACTATTGTTCTGCTGATAAACCCTATTCCCTTTATTCACTTATTTTTGTTTTACTTTTTTCCTCTTTCCTTTTCTTTTCAGGGGTGGGTGATTATTATTATTGCTGCGATTCTTAATTTCTCTCATGAAAGAATTAAACAATATAGGAATGTAAGACGTTTATAGCAATGCCGGGAACCGGGTGTTAAAGTGATGTGAAGTAGGAACTAAAATGGACAAACTAAAGAAAGTCTTGTGCGTTTTTTTTTGTTTTTTTTATTATTCATTTATTTTCTAAAAGCAATCACAAACTCCATGAGACTTTTTCGTTTGTCCATTACGTTTCATACATTACATACATTACGTTTCATACATTACATACATTACGTTTCATACATTTCATACATTACGTTTCATACATTACATACATTACGTTTCATACATTACATACATTACGTTTCATACATTACATACATTACGTTTCATACATTACATACATTACGTTTCATACATTTCATACATTACGTTTCATACATTACATACATTACGTTTCATACATTACATACATTACGTTTCATACATTACATACATTACGTTTCATACATTACATACATTACGTTTCATACATTACATACATTACGTTTCATACATTACATACATTACGTTTCATACATTACATACATTACGTTTCATACATTACATACATTACGTTTCATACATTACATACATTACGTTTCATACATTACATACATTACGTTTCATACATTACATACATTACGTTTCATACATTACATACATTACGTTTCATACATGACATACATTACGTTTCATACATGACATACATTACGTTTCATACATTTCATACATTACGTTTCATACATTACATACATTACGTTTCATACATTACATACATTACGTTTCATACATTACATACATTACGTTTCATACATTACATACATTACGTTTCATACATTACATACATTACGTTTCATACATTACATACATTACGTTTCATACATTACATACATTACGTTTCATACATTACATACATTACGTTTCATACATTACATACATTACGTTTCATACATTTCATACATTACGTTTCATACATTACATACATTACGTTTCATATATTACATACATTACGTTTCATACATTACATACATTACGTTTCATACATTACATACATTACGTTTCATACATTACATACATTACGTTTCATACATTACATACATTACGTTTCATACATTACATACATTACGTTTCATACATTACATTTCATACATTACGTTTCATACATTACATCACTTTAGCAATCGGTTCCATGCATTACTATAACTTTCTTATTCTGATCTTCTGTGCTCCAGAATTTATTTTTCTTCATAGTCACCAGCATTCTCAATGCACTTTTGCCAGGAATTCGATGACACATATTTGCTTATGATGCATGCCCATGACAGTGGCTATTTTCTTAGAATCTCACACCATCAATGTCTGCAATGGAGAGATGAAAATTTCAGGTCATGAATGTATAAGTCTAGTCAGCATAACAATGTATAATAATGTGTGTGTGTGTATATATATATATATATATATATATATATATATATATATATATATATATATATAGCATTATTTGGGGGGGGGTACAAAACTTTATTATAGTTATTAAAAAAGGAATACCGAGTTTTCTTTTTTGTATCCATGGTAAAAAGGAGGACGGAGAGGAAAACATTTAATGAAGATTAAAAAAAAAAAAAATTAAATAACGGGGTAGAGTCAGCTGACCGGGTTTCGCCCTCACTTTTCAAAGCCGAATGAAGGTTTTTAAAAAATTTGTTATATATAGGGAAGCAAATTCAAACAGACTAAAAAAAAATCTATCAGTGGGGGGGGGGGAATGGGGGAACAACAAAAATAAATCTATCATTATGATAATTATACAATGGAGAGGAAACGCCTTGGAGACTAATCACGTTCAGACCCAAAAGACAATCCCTTTGCTTACAGAGAGGTCTCTTTAAATGGCCATGAATAGTCTCCAAGAGCTTCAGATGAAATAACGAATGACTTAGAATAGAAAATGAGTCACTGCCGAAATTCATTGCACATTACGTGTTTTTCAGCAAACGATCCGTTATAGCAGAACCATACGTATTACTCCAAACATCTATTAGTCGATAGATTTCATTCCTGATTTTGCTGGGTACATGTTGTTGGATGCACCACCTAACCTGAGGGTCGTTCTGCCAATGTAATTGGCACTGCAATTACATTTAAATTGATAAATGACATTATTCATATGAATGGGAGGCAGAACGTCCTTTCGAAAGGATAGCAATAATGGTTTTGTCGCAAACACAACACGTACATTGGAAGCAAAATAGCAATATTCAACAGCTAAGCTAATCTGTTTGGAGAATCTTTCACTTATTGTCCCTAACCAAGGTAAACGAATATAAATTGGACATTTAGCCACCGTCTTAGTTTTTATTTGAGAAAAATTATTTATTTTCCTTTTTATGATGGAGTTAATCACACCAAGAGGGGTACCCATTATTGGACCAAGTATTGGTAATCGATTTTACTTCTTCAACCAATTTAGATCGTAAACAAATCATAAGGGCACGATGTGTTAAGGTCCAAATTAAATTATACTTTCGTTTGTTAGGACAAAATGAATCCCAAAATGTATACAGCCCCATAAACATTGGTTTACGGTAAATTGATGTCAGATAACTTAATGGAGTTTTCGTCATCCATCAAGAAAAGATAAAATAGAATTACTTTCTTCCTCATATACTTTAACACAGGATGCATTTTGTTGAGTAAAGTGAAGAATTTAGTTGCCTCGAATTATTGAATTCCCCCACTCTGTATCTGTGCCTAAATCAAAACGCGGATTCCATGAACAAAGCTTCTTTCTTAGAACTGCACGCCTGTGGAACTCTGTTCCGTCTGCCTGCTTCCCACCGGACTACAACTTGGATGTCTTCAAGTCCAACGTTAACAAATTCCTAATGAACCGCCCTCTTAAGTAAACACTTCATCAAATCTCCACACTAACGTAATGTACTTGCAATAACCCTTATCCCTGAGTGGCTTCCGGGCCTTGATAAGTGGTGATCACTGTGTAAAAAAAAAAAAAAAAAAAAGGAAAAAAAAAAGACAAAATGTGTCCTCTACATATCGAAAATAGACTAGCGGTTTTATGGGTCCGAATTACAATTGTTTTTCATAGAAATCCACAAATATATTCACCAGTATAAAATCTTTTGTCTTTATAAATCTTCATTTATACTTCATAAAATCGACTCTGTTTTCCTGTGGCATACTCTATTTACCTCATTAATTCTTTCATTTATTTAATGATATTAAATGAATCGCCATCTAAAATATAAATCGTTTTTATTTTTCATAAAATATAGTTTGGGAATATTTTCGAAACCAATTTAGGTGACTGAAATATGATTTGACCAATATTGTAATAATTTGTGACAAAAACTTAAAAGGCCTAAACGCCTTTAAGTAACTTTATTATTAAAAAAAAGTTAGTTACGTAAAGGGGACAGGAACAGTGACAGAAAATAATATGAAATAGTTTAACCCTTCCATTTTTATCAAAAATTATTTAAATATTGCTCCAATCCTATTTCAGTCACCTAAATTGGTTTCGATATTACTTACAAACTTATTTTTCTTAAACTATATTTTAGTAAAAAACAAAAAAAAATTAAAAACCATTCAATGAAAACCAGATAGACCCCATAATTTTATAATACGACACCTGTTCAAACTGAAACACGCTTATCACAATATTCTTATGTGGATCTATATTAAAAAACCTCGTTAAACTTTGTGACATATTTTCATTCTATAGAGGTCAGGTGCGAACGCAGACCTCATACTATTATTGTACTGTATTTATTCTAACTGGAACATAATTATCAAAGTATACTTATGCAGATAGATATCAAGTCTTTGTTAATGTTTGTGGCATATTTCCATTCTATGGAGACCAAGCGCGGATGCAGACCCCACAATTTTATTATACCATCCCTGTTTAAGTTGAAACATACTTATCAAAGTATTCTTATGTGCATCTATATCAAAAACCCTTGTAAAAGTTCTTAATTCTTTTATTTCCATACTTTGTAGGCTAGGCGCATACGAAGACCCCCAAATTTTAATAAACCACCACTGTTCAAAATGAAACATGTTCATTTTTGATCCTCCATACCTCTTCAATCATTGTATGTGCTCAGTTTTCTATAATAGTCAACTATATAGGAGCCTATTCGTGTACAGACATACAGACGTTCAGCTTTATTATATATATATATATATATATATATATATATATATATATATATATATATATATATATATATATATACATACATACATACATCAGAGATATTTCCAAGTTAGTATCTGAAGGCGCATTAATTCACTGGGAGAGATGCACCCTCAGTCTTCGTTAAGACACATCTAAGAGAAGGAAACTCTGATGTAAAAAACCTGCAGTCTACTGTATAGTCTGTCCTTTTTTTTTTGTTTTTCTCCGAGAAAAAGTTATTTTTTCACTGGAAAGAAATAAAATTCATTTCAATAACAAAAAAGATGAGAAAAACACTTTTGAAATTTTTAAGGAGTCAATGTTTTATTTTGTCTGTGGAAAACATGAAAAAAAAAAAAAAAAAACTCTGAAAACATAACCTGAGGTGGAGGAGATGTCCTTTCGCAAGTGTCAGAAAGAATTGTGAACACCATCTCATGATGGAGAAAAAAAGAGAACCAGAGAGTGGGGGGTGTGCGCACACGCTGCTGTTTTGTGTCCGTAGAACGCATCTCTGTCATGTTTAGCCATATCGGATTACAGAGCTGCTACTGCCGGCGGACGTGTTGATGTTTGAGGTTCGTGGAACGGGTACATAGCCCTGGGCTGGCATCCAGATCCACAAAGGTTCTCGTTTGGAAAGGTTTCGCTCGTAGTAAGATGGAAGGCGGCCCTGGTACCCACTTGGTGGAATCATCAGACCATTATCTCTGGTGGCAGATGCTCTGGTGATCAATGAAAGGAGGTTCTTGTCTGCATGAGGTCGGTTCGCTTGCCAAATGTCACCCGAAATGGTCAATCCAATACAACAGACGGCAACGATCAGTATGTGACTTGTCAACTTGGCCATGATTTCTATGTCTGAAAAAAAAAAAAAAAAAAATGAAACAAAAAAACAAAAAAAAAATGAAACAAACAAACAAACAAAAAAAATGAAACAAACAAAAAAATGAAACAAACAAAAAAAAATGAAAAAAAAATGAAACAAAAAAAAAATGAAACAAACAAAAAAAATGGAACAAAAAAAAAAATGAAACAAGGCTGCACTATTAAATCAGGTGCCAGTTGGGTTGGGGGGAACAAATTAAAATATAAAATCATCATTATTAGTAGACAAATGGAGGGAGGGCGTCCGGCTTTTTCCGGTCGTAAAAAAATACGCTTAAATATGATATTTTAATTTGTCCAGATTTCATATATATTATTAGAGTGCAGGGTCTTGTTCTGATCCAGTTTGTGGCCACCCACGGCTTCCTACTATTCGTAGCAAAACCTGGGAGGCGCAAAGTTGGGTCTTCAATGATGTCTCCTCCTTTGGGAGTATTGTTTCCCCATTCCTCCTTCCATGTCTCAACACCACCCTTATGAAAACATACTTTAACAAAAGGGTACTTAAGGGTGAACACCAAAAAACAGTTACATCAGTCTTTCATCTCAGTAACCATGAGGCCAGACGAATCCTCCAGGTTAAAGCTAGTGAAGCAGCCCTCCCTTCTAATCAATTCTCCAAGTACCTGGGAATCACCCTTGAAAGAATGTTGTCCTATCAGACACACCTTAGGGTATATGCAAATAAGATTGTCAAAATAAACAACCTCCTAAAGAAAGTAACCGGAATGCGATGGGGCGCTTCTCAAAAAGTCTTCAGAACAACAGCAGTCGCACTCTGCTAAAGTGCTGCAGAATACTGCGCCCCAGCATCGTCTTAGAGCCCACACGCAATGAATTATTAATGAACAATTTAGTTGTGAGGTCCATATCAACTGTTTTGCATCAACTAATCACAGAGTGTCATCTATTCTTTCAATATGGTCATACCAGGAAAGTCGGCCCTCTTGCACTTTAGCCAAATAGAAATTAGGAAGAAAGAAAAGGAACAGCAGTTGTTTGACACCGGTTGAAAGAATGCAATTTGATTGGACAGAGAAATTATGACGTCATTACTATGAAATATTGATAAAATTTAAAAATTGAAATTGTTGAAAAAGATTGGAAAGGAATTTAATAAACAAGTATTTAATAATTAATAGTATTTTTAGAATTAAAAAAAAAATTAAGTTAAGATAGAATTTAAGAATTGAAATTATTGTAAAAGAATTTAATAAGTATTTAATAATAGTATAAAAATAATTAATGTTGAAGGATTTTTAAAAGAGTTAAAGTCATTTAAGTAACAATTCTATCGCTGACTTATAGCGAACTATTTTATTTTATTTTAAATTAAAAAACGTTAATTAGCTCTCCAGTTAAAAGAATTTTTTAAAGTTCAGATAGAATTTAAGAATTGAAAGTATTATAAATAAGTATTTAATAATAGTATAAAATAATTAATGTAGAAGCAATTCCATCGCTGACTTATAGTGAACTATTTTACTTTTATTTTAAATTAAAAAGCGTTAATTAGCTCTCCAGTTAATCATACATGTATTTATTTATTTATTTCTAAAACAATCATTTATTTAAAAAAAAAATTGTTTTCTAATACTGTCAATTTCAATATCGTATCTTTTTATCGTTTCTAATTAATTAAAATTACGCGTAAAAAATTGTTTATTTATAAAATGACGTCATAATTTCTCTATCCAATCAAATTGCATTCTTTCAACCGGTGTCAGACGACTGCTGTTCCTTTTCTATCTTCCTAATTTCCAGTTGCCTAAAGTGCAAGAGGGCCGGAAAGTCTATATGTTTTGTAATTCATCTCTTGATACTATCCACATTTAATTTTCCACTGAGGTCATCAGAACTAACTCTAAATTTAAGCGAAACAAATAATTGGGAGTTTATATAACTCATCAATCCATTATGAATGCTGAAATGCAAAACTGACATTTTTCTTAAATAATCAAATTTTGCCCATAACTGTTGTCTCACCAGCCACCTGACATTCATTAAGGCTTATCCTCGAGTAGCCTTTGAGTCTTGATAAGAATACGTACACAATGATGAGTACTATCGATTGTTTCTAAAAAAAATATTTCAAAGCTTTATTTTTTTTTTTTGTATATACGATTTCTTGCATCTGCATGGACATGTCTTATCAGTGCCGACAGCTGTGAAATCCATTATTTTTCCCCAACATTTCTTCAACTAAATACCTAAAAAAAAAAAATCTCTTGCCGAAAGCAAAAATATCCGTTCTGAACGCTGAAATGGAAAATTGACATTTTTTTTTTAAAATAGTCAATTTTTGCCCAATTTTCCATAACTGTGGTATCTAACTGGCAACCTGAGATTCATTAACCCTTATCCTCGAGTAGCCTTTGGGTCTTGATGAGTGGTGACGCCTTAGCACAATAGGTGCTATCTATTGTTTCTTAGAAATATTTAAAAAAATATTTTTCATTTTTTTATGCCGTATTTTTTGCATCTGAATGAGCATGTTTTATCGGAGCCTACAGCTGTGAAATCCATTATTTTTCCCCAATGCCTCTTCAACTTACTTATTCAAACGTTTCATAACAAAAGACAGGAAAAAAAAAAAAAAAATCTCTTGTCCGAAGCAAAAATATCCGTTCTTCGAGTTGTTCGAGCAATGAGCACTTTTAAAATGAAGGGTGTAAAACTAAGAACAAATAAAACGCAAAACGCTCTCGTCTTCTGTGATGATGAGTGTATACTTCAGGTGAATGCGGAGGATGAGGCAGATAAAAAAAATATCTACCTCATCCCATTCGTCTAAGCAGCTCACCTATTATGATATTGTATGAGAACAATGACAACAACCACATTGTTTCTTCAAGAAGATCTTATTGATATAAGTAAAACTAGCATGACCTGTGGAAATTCCACGGCTATATCCACCATCTTTTGTTTATTGCTACTGTATTTAAAAATATGCTCAGTCTCTTGGCATTCGATTCGAACACTGACCCATAGAAATTCCAGTGGTATCCATCCGTAATAAAACAACATGGTCCCCTGTTTGACATCGCCAACCCTAACGTTGGGTGGGTTTCTAACAATATTTTGTTTAATTTCACGTTTAAGGTATTATCTGAACTTTAAATATTTAGGGTGTCAGTTTTTATTGCCATTTTCTTGTTCATACCGATGCGCTCGACAATATGTTTTTTTAAACTGATTAAACGTTTTAAAGTGAATAAAACCACTATAAGCTTTTCCAGATAGGTAGAAGAGTAACTTATCTTGCCTTTGGTAACATTTATTTGTGATATATTTGATTTTTGATCACTTTTTCGAATCTGTGTATAGTAACACAAACCCAAAATCTCATATGTACATTTGAAATATGCTAATATGAGATTTAGGGTACGTTTTATAATCCGCAGAGATTTGAAAAGTGGTCAAAAATTAAAATATATAAAGTTTATAGTGGTTTTACTCACTCTAAAACGTTTATTCGGTTAAAAAAACATAGCGTCGAGCGCTAGGTGAGAACAAGAAAAACAAATATGTTTAAATATTTTAAGTTTTGAAAATGACTCCAAACTAAAACAACCCACCCAATATATGTTAATGTAATATATATTGGATGAGTTTCTGACAGTTTTTTTAATAATTTTTAACAAACCCCAAACTGTCTACAACTGTCCCTAATAGTTGTGAACTGTTGCAAAACCTACGGTTGCATGTAAAACTGCCCATAAACTAACTTTAAAAATATATCAGTTTTTGTTTGGTCCTTTGTCCCAAAATAACTGCCACACCTTGATTAACAAGCCTATTCGGCTTCTTTTTTTTTTTTTTTGCACCTTGGTGAACAACTTTCTCTCCATTGTTCTGCTAATAAACTTATTTCCTCTTTTTCTTTTAAATGGCTTTGTAATCTAATAGGTAATGCCTTTTTTTCTTCTCTGCAACCTCTTTCCCACAGAAGAGACGTTGTGAGCTTGTCTCTGTTTTATCGTTATTTTCATGAAAAGTGCTTGACTGATCTCCAATCTATGGTCACCACCTTGGCAATCTTTCACAAAAAACACTCGTTTAGTCAAAATCACTATCAAAAGTTTCCACCACTCTCTATCTGTACTTAAACCTAAATGTGAATTCCATGAACAGAGTTTCTTTCCTAGACTTGCCCGCCTGTGAAACTGGTATCAGTTAAATATTTACACAGAAACACACGCACATCTACTGTTCATATAATAACAGTAGATGTGTGTGTATATATATTATATGAATAATAAAATGCACTTGGCTTTAACATTTTACTGCAGTTTCACAGTTATATCTGATCATCAGAAGTATAGAATTCCAAAAAAGTTAAACATTGTCTTCTCATGTCTATTTTGTTTATTTATGAATAATCTTTAAATTTTACTGCTTCTTTCTACATTCCTATTCATTTTCTTAGGTTTCATATATTAAACAAGTTCTTATTGAACCGTCCTCGCAAATAATCTAATCATACCAAATTCCCACCACAAACGATTACTACACTACTGTCCCAATGACTACAATGCACACATTAACCCTTATTCTCGAGTGACTTCTGTGTAAAAAAAATCCAACATCCTAAGAGTTGGAATGAGAAGTGTCGGTAAAATCCATTGAAAGCGGTCGGTGTTTATATGAGAAAATAAAGCTGTGTACGCATTATAAATGTTTCTTTTCTGTGTCTTATGTTATACATTAATACATTAGGGGTCATTTCGAGTTAAAAGTTTATTTACTGCACTCATCTGGACTAGAGAAAATCATGATTTAAATGTGTATGTCTCGTTTAAATAACTAACGATAATTCTCTGATATGGCCGACCAGACGGGTGATCAAAAAGTCAGATCGAGCGTACGGGAAAACGAAATGAGATCAAATGAGGTCACATTTCGTTAGTCTCATTTCGTTTTCCGGTACGCGGTACGCTCGATCTGACTTTTTGATCACCCGTCTGGTCGGCCATATTGGATATTCATCGTTAGTTATTTAGACGAGACATACACATTTAAATCATGATTTTCTCTAGTCCAGATGGGTGCAGTAAATAAACTTTTAACTCGAAATGACCCCTAATGTACTAATGTATAACATAAGACACAGAAAAGAAAGATTTATAATGCGTACACAGTTTTATTTTCTCATAGAACCACCGACCGCTTTCAATGGATTTTACCGAAGTGTCAGTAGTATCCCACATCATCTGCTGTATATTTCTGCTATGCTTAAAAGTATACCCATTCTTTGGACGTCCGGTGTGAGTGCTGACCCCCCATCCCCCAATATATTATCATCTTTTTTCAAACTGAAACATAGTTTTTCTCCTGAATTTTTGAGATGAGGATTGATAATTCATATTATTTGGATTATTCGGACTAATGTTCTCATCTTGAGTTTTATTTTCACAACGATTCGGTTGATGTAACCGCCGACCTTAGACAGAAGAATGCTGGGCAACAATCAACTATTAATACTAAGCAGACCTAGTATAGAATTTAACACAATATGGGATGTGGGTACTATTAATTATAATCAATAGTCACAAATAATAAATATATATCTATGTGTGCTTATATTCTTATATTTGTATGTATATATATATATATGTTTCGTGGTTAAATTTTAAATTCTGAAAAAAAAAAAACAACATATAGAGACATATATTCGATTTAAGAATTTATTCTCTGACAAAAGGAATATATAGAAGGGGTTATTTTAATTTCCTTAATCCATGGATTTTCAACAATGGCTCATATCATCAGAGGAAATGAACTGCAGTTAGCAAAAGTTCAGCTGCGAATGGACGCTATTTTGCTTTTCAGCACAATTATTGAAAATAGTGCTGAACATTTTGCTAACTGCAGTTCATTTCCTCTGATGATATGAGCCATTGTTGAAAATCCATGGATTAAGGAAATTAAAATAACCCCTTCTATATATTCCTTTTGTCAAAGAATAAATTCTTAAATCGAATATATGCCTCTATATGTTTGGGGTTTTTTTTGTTTTTTTTTCAGAATTTAAAATTTAACCACCAAACTTATATATTGCTCTATTCTTAAATATTGAGCTTTTCCTTTTTGACTAGGATCACCTTGAAAGTATTACTTTAAGTAATATCTATCAGGATTTTTCATCTGAATTCTATCAGTGTCTTATCTCGCTTATATATATTTGTGTGTGTGCTTATATTTGTATATGTATGTATATATATATATATATGTGCTTACATTTGTGTGTGTGTGTGTATATATATATATATATATATATATATATATATATATATATGCATTTGTAAACATTTAAAAATATAGTCACTTTTTGTTTTATAGGAAAACTACTCAAATCCGAATTTAATTATCGCTAATAAAATAACAGACACATGTGCATGCATCTATCTATTTATATATCAACGTTTTTACACAGATATTAAATATACTTTGAAAGACCAAAGTTTGTTGAAGTTATTAAACTTCTTGAATCAGAAATAAACTAAAGTGTAAGAAGGTTTGTTTCGAAGTTCCGTTGTGTGTGTGTATGTGTGTGTGTGTATCATAATTAAATTTTAAAGAATATATATATATATATCTCGCTCCCCATCTGAAGTAATAAACAAACCTCTCTAGCAGCAAAATCCCATCCTTTCACTATAGAAGCCTCTAGCCTTCTACTGTAATAGCTTCTTTCCTCGGACTGTTAGACTTTGGAGTTTCCTCCCTGTTTCCTGCTCTCCTGAGTATACTAACCTGCAGAAATTTAAATGTAATGTGAACAGACATCTCCCTTCTCACATAGTCCACTGTAGATATGACCCCAACTAATAGCCGTTATGTCCAAGTGGGAATATACTTTGTTTGGGGAGAACCAGAGTTAAAAAAAAAAAAAAAAAAGCAATTGTGATATCTAAATATAAAAATAGGTTTTAGGCTCACAAAATTCATATTAGTATTTTCCGTAAGAACCTGTGGTTTGGGAATAATGTACTTCGTAAAGTTCAGTTGTAAAGTTACACTGTTCTGAAGGTTGAAGGTTCAATCTTCAGTGTAGGCGACACTCAAAATACAACTGCAAATAACTTAGCACTCTATTATGGCTGATGGGACGAGAGCATACTACTTTCTATGGATTAAATAGTTTCATGCAGATCCCCGAGTTTGACATGACGGTTCCTAAGTTCGACAAGGTACATCTGAAGAAGGTTGGAGGTTACATCCACCGAAACATTGTTCAAATAAAACCTAAGATGAGAACAGTAGTCTGAATAATCCAAATAATATGGAACCTCTTTATCTAATTGCTCGTCTTGATGATGTTCGGTTATGCTAACATTTCGCAATGTCGTCTATCTCCGAAACATTTCTAGAAATTGGTAACAGTACAAGGTTCGCACAGACTTGAAAAAGTTCTTGAATTTTGACTTTTGCCTTTTCAAGGCTTTATTTCTAATATTACCTTGAAAAATTCTTGAAAATATGGAAAATTGTCTTGAAAATTTCTTGAAGGGGCCTTGAAAATTGTATCCTTTATATCTGATAAAAATATGTGTCAAAATATTAAAAAATTAATTCAAATCTTTATTCTTGTTCTCATTTGTAATTTATTTTTTGGGTGTGGATGAGGGGAAAGGGTAGTGGCGGATGCCATAAATAAAACTGGCTCCCTCCCCTCTCTAAAAAAATACTTTTCTTTGCACGGCCGGGACTCTCCAATGATGAACCCCCCCCCCCTCGGGAAAATTTGTAATAATTGAAAATGACAGTCGATTAAAAGGGAAAAAAAAAAAATGGACGAGACAGCAGCCATCAAAAGCCCTAAAGGAAGTTAATATTTTGGATGTAGTAAAAAGCATTTAAAACTACATCAAAACGCCAAAAAATGATGCAGGTAGGTTGGAAAGTAACTTTTATTGACTATGATAACATTTATTTGTTGTAGATTTGATTTATTACCACTTTTTCAAATCGCTGTGAATGGTAAAAAAAAAAAAAAAAATTTGTCTTTAAAACTTGAATTTTGTCTGGAGAAGGCTTTGAAAAACTTTGAAAAGTCCTTGAAAATGGACATTAAAAATCTGTACAAACCCTGCAGTAATAATAGTGTTAATGCTATTACAAATAATACCGATATATAAAATTCTAAAATTAAAAATAATAGTGTTAATGCTATTACAAATAATACCGATATATAAAATTCTAAAATTAAAAATAAGGAATTTTATAGTTGTATCCTTCATCTGTTTGAAAAATATTTTCATTCTATGGACATCCAGTGTGAATGCAGACCCTACCGTATTATCGCATTACCGTTGTTCAAACTGAAACCTGCTTATCTAAGTACTTAATTCGGTAATTTTAGAATATGTCTGGTTATGGATGTTAGGTGTGGATGCAAGCCTCATGATATTATAGTACCGTATTTGGACAGAACAGATACTACACTTTGATCATAGACATCTAGTCGTTGTCCATCATCATGGCCAAGATCAACTGTTTTTTGGAGAACCAAATCAAATCCCACAGCAAATAATGGAGTCATTTGTACTAGATAGGTGACTGGGAATTCTAGGGCTGTATGTGCTCTCTGCTTATCTCGGCATTGTTTCCAGTTGTTCTGAACCTCCACTTGCCACTGGTATTTAACAATGTTGACTGAGGAGAGGTGTGGTTAGAGATTGCACAACTCTTGCCACAAAAAAATTCCACATGCAGGTACCCTTACAGTGGGTATCCATAGTCTGTCAAGTCTGAAGGAAGGAAACTACCATTCTTCACACTTAATCTGTTCTATCCCTTTTTTTTTTTTTTTTTTTTTACACAGTGGTCAGCACTTATCAAGGCCCGGAAGCCACTCAGGGATAAGGGTTATTGCAAGTACATTATGTTAGTGTGGAGATTTGATGAAGTGTTTACTCAAGGGGGCGGTTCATTAGGAATTTGTTAACGTTGGACTTGAAGACATCCAAGTTGTAGTCCGGTGGGAAGCAGGCAGACGGAACAGAGTTCCACAGGCGTGCAGTTCTAAGAAAGAAGCTTTGTTCATGGAATCCGCGTTTTGATTTAGGCACAGATAAAGAGTGGGGGAAATTTTTCACAGTAGATTCAGCTAGACGGGTGTTTTTCGTGAAAGATTGGCGAGGGGGGACCAGAGATTGGAGTTCAGACGAGCACCTGCCATGGAAATAACGATAAAACAAGGATAGGCTCGCAACGTCTCTTCTGTGGGAGAGAGGTTGCAGGGTAGAGAAAAGGGCATCCCCCACTAAGCCACAAAGTCTATTTTGTACTCTGTCAAGGCAGGATAGGCTGTTTTTAGCAGCTCCTGCCCAGATATGGCAGCAGTATTCCATCCTTGGACGTACTTGGTCAGCAAAAGAGAAATCTTTCTATCCTGAGGCAATTTTTGTTTTTGTTTCAATCCATTGTGCCTCTCTTTGGGAAGTTTGGTTTTCCCCACATTAAAAACCGACTTTGTATCTAACTCTGCCCTCGTAGGGAGGCAAGTAAACAGGAGCACCGTTTTAAGTTTATGAAGGAAATCAAATCAATCCTGAAATATGATCTTTGCTGTGCATTACTTGTTGTAAATATATTTTCACACTAATATTAAATATATCGAGCACTGTTGAAGAAAATGCTGAAATATATGTTTTTGATCTAATGGGAATGTTCCCAGCCTTGACCAGTCATAAAATACACTTAAATATATTTCGTATTAATTATTACAGAGCCAATCATCTATTGAATATTATATCGTACCTAATATACAGGGTGTTTCAAAAGTCTTGGGAACATAAAGATTTTTAATAACTCAAAAACTATTAGGAGTTAAAAAATGAAATTGGTACCGTTGGAAAGGTTAAAGTTTCAAATTTTGTAGGGGAATCTTCAAACTTGCTCAATATGAGCACCATTCGTCACACGGCAGACATCTAGTCGATAGTCCATTTCCTGCCAAACGCGTTCCAGCATCTTGACGTCAATGGTTCCCACAACTGCCGTTATTCGAGCCTTTAGTTCGTCAATATCTCTTGGAAGGGGCGGCACATAGACTTGTTGCTTGACAAAGCCCCAAAGGAAAAAGTCACACTCAGTATCCCATATGCGAGTGCTATGCTTGTTAACTTTGCCATTCAGATAGAAGGTCGCCTCATCGCTAAAAACAAGCCGGTCATCAAAGCCGTTATCTTCCAACTTCTCTTGCATTGCAATGCAAAAGTTACGGCGAAGTGGCTTATCAGTGTCCTTCAACTTTTGGACCAACTTGAGCTTGTAAGGTACCATTTGCAGTCGTTTCCTTAAGACACGCCAGACAGTTGCTGGAGCAAGCTGAAGTTCCCTGCTGGCTCTTCTCACTGATTTACGGGGGCTCTGCTGAAAGGCTTCCGGACTTGCTCAACTGCATCTTCTGAAGTTGAAGGGCGACCTGTTCGCTTACTTGGGCACAAACACCCATCTTTCACAAATTTAGCATGCCATCTGACAATGGGTTTCCTTTCAGGGACTTCTTTTTTAAATTTCCTGTGAAATGCACGCTGAACACATGTCCACGATTCAGTCTTTGCAAATTGGAGGACGCAAAACGCCTTGTCTTGTTTAGAGAACGCCATTACTGCACATGGAAAGATAAGACGAAAATCATTAGTATGACCAAAAACTTGATTAAGCAAGCTTTAAAATGACACCAGTTTCATTTTTCTACCTGGAATAGTTCATGAGATATACGCATTTGTAATGTTCCCAAGACTTTTGAAACACCCTGTATAGTACTGATTTCAAAAGTTTAAAATAATTAACTTGGGTGCTATCAGCTAGAATTGAAACTAAAACGTTTGAGCTATCGACAGATTAGAAAGATTTAAATTTAAACCATTTCAAGTTATGAATGAATTTGTGTATGCACAAAAAATAATAGAAATATGTTTGCAAGTTGAAATGAACATTTTGCATAAAATGTTTGCACACATACATACATTTACTGTTCATTTATGTAGATAAACAGACAAAATGACTTTATTTCCAATGCCAGAAACGATTCTTTTAATGGTTTCTTTCTTTTTTTTTTAAGCCTTAATTTATTATTCTTAGTAGTATTGATAAAATGATAAATATTTCTTGATTTTAAACTGCCAGTAAAACTAAAATTTCTATATTACTCCCTCCTCCCCACACATGCAAGTGAATTTTTACATTTGAAAAAATATATGTACATATTACATGAGTATTCGTGATGAATAGAAAGTTAAAAAGAAAATAAAAAATAAAGGCTAAATATTTTGAGATTTTAAAAGAATCGGTAATTGTATCGAAATCTGGGAAAAATAATGGAATCCTCCCATCACTAATGTGTGCGTGTATATATATATATATATATATATATATATATATATAAAATATATTTTAGTCATCGACATACAGTCCTGTTTCGTTGTATCACAACTCATCAGTGCCACTAGACTAGCACCTATCCCAAGCCGAGGATTGAACTTAGAACCGTTGTGATGACAGTCGGCAGTTCTACCTCTTGACCACGGAAGCGGTGCCCGCAACTAATCTGTCCGAATGTCTATTTAAATAAACATCCGTCCGCCACTCGTAACGTGCTCAAACGTTATTTTATTTATTTTTTATTACATTTTCACCCCAAACAAGGCAAATTGCCACTTTGGTGTAGGGGGCTACTATTAGGGGCAACAACTACTGGGGCACTATGTTGGGATTTGGGCAGCAAGATATCGGTTCACGTTACACTTGAACTTCTGCATGTCAGTACAGTTAGGGAAGCAGGGACCTGGAATGGAATTCCAGAGTCTAGCGGTTCTGGGGAAGAAACTACTGGAGTAGAAAGATCTTTTACATCTAGGGATCTCTGTGTGGTGGTGGGATTTAGCTGCCTGTCTTGTTTGTCGAGGGTGTTTACGTCGTGGGGGCACAAGTGTCTGCAGTTCGCCAGAGCATTCACCATTAAAATACTTGTAGTACAGACAGAGAGATGCAACATTTCGTCGATGGGACAGAGGCTGAAGCTTAGATGCCAGTTCAGGGCCTATCAGATTGGCGACTCTCTTTTGAACCTTGTCTAGGAGTGAGAGACTAGTAGCAGATGCACCAGCCCAAATGTGACAGCAATACTCCATACATGGGCGAATGGTGGCCTTATAGAGGTACAGGATATTTTCGGGTGTTAGTAGTTTTCTAGCACGGTAGAGAGAGCCTACCTTCTTCGCAGCGGCCCTGGCAATGCTTTCAATGTAATTGTTCTAATTCATGTTTCCTGTGAACGTTAGTCCAAGCAGTTTGAAAGATGTGCTCTCAGATAAAGAGTCACTGGCCATTGCTATTGGTGGTAGAGAATTTTATATTCAGACTTTAAAACGATATATCTATTAAAGTATAATGAAAACTTATTTGAAGTCAAAATTAAAAATTCTGTAAGAACACATTTCTCAACCTAATACATGAAGCCGGGGGGGGGGGGTAAATGATGAAAGAAAGGTGGAGAATTGTTGGTCAAGATTCCATTGATTTTGGAACCGATGTTAAAATCCAAGTGTCACTAAAGGGCAACAAAGAAATAAATAATTTTAAAACCTTCTTTTTCATAGGAAAAATCTACTGCATGTGTTAATGAAAAAAGGGCCAGTTATCAGGGTCTGGCCTATCAAGAAATTGGGTGACCCTATAAAATTTGATTACCGGATTAATTACTGATCATAGTTGTGACAAAAATGATAAATATTTCTTGATTTTAAACTACCAGTAAAACTACAATCTATGTATTACCCCCTCCTCCCCAAACATGCAAGTGCATTTTTACATTTGCAAAAATATATGTACATATTACGTGGGTGTTTATGGTAAACAGAAAGTTAAAAAAAATACATAAAATAACTCTATAGCTAAATATTTCGAGATTTTAAAAGAATCGGTAATTGTATTGGAATCTAGGAAAAATATTAGAATCATCCCATCACTAATGTGTGTGTGTGTGTGTATATATATATATATATATATATATATATATATATATATGAAATTTATTACTGTGAGTCCAGAATGAGTTTACATATTGTTTCAGCTAGAGGAAGATCCTCAAAGAGAGGAAATATCCAACTAGCATCGTCAGAATTCATAGGTGGACTCATGGGTCCATTTATGAATTCTGACGATGCTAGTTGGATATTTCCTCTCTTTGAGGATCTTCCTCTAGCTGAAACAATATGTAAACTCATTATGGACTCACAGTAATAAATTTCCTATATACTGCTCTGACTACACATTGAGCACTCTAGTCCGGTTTTTTCACCACTGGTAAATATATATATATATATATATATATATATATATAATGTACACATTCAGACATACACACACATGCATATATATATATATATTGTATTATTTTACTTCATAATATTGTAGGTGTGCAAGAAGAATCTGGAAATTCCACAGTTGTATTCATCCGTTGTATATTTCTGCTGACTTTAAAAATATTTACATTCTATGGATATCCGGCACGAAGGCAGACCTCATGATATTATTGTAACATGTTTTTATCTTTTCTCTGACATATCAAATGGTCAATGTAGTTTTATAATATTTCTAGTTAGTGGATGTGGGGGGGGGGGGTCTTTCTCCCAAACTCTAGTTTGTGAAGTATATTCATTTTATGAATTTATTTTATGCAAGTGCAGACCCAACGATATTACTGTATTTTCTTAGTACAGAACAGATACTACACTTTGATTCTAGTTAAAGTTCTTATTCACAACTTCTCAAGCACACTAGGGAAGGGGGGATCGTCCTATTTAAGATTCCCAAATCAAATGGGTTTTTTTTTTATTACTACACTTTGATCCAATAAAGTTTTGCACTTGACGCAACAATGGCATCAGATAAAAATTTTTAAAATTACCTTTTGTTTTTTTACACTGTATCTCTGTCGATCCAGCAATTCCATCTTTTAAAACTATGTGAAAGGGTGATAACTATGGCTATGACAAGAGAATATTCTTTTCATTATTTTGACTCTCGCGTATATATCAGTTAATATCTTTATGTTTTTATATAGAGTGATGTGGTTATCGATTGATTAACTGTATCGGATATATACTCGAGAGTCAAAACAATAAGAATATTCTCTTATCATAGCCCTGGTGATAACGTACATACGAGCATGACAGTCCAATAGCATATAATTGTTATATAGATTTTTGTTTGTTTTTACACTAATATCCTTTATATTTATTTTTACACTAATATCCTTTATATTTATTTTTACACTAATATCCTTTATATTTATTTTAATGCTAATATCCTTTATATTTATTTTTACACTAATATCCTTTATATTTATTTTAATGATAATATCCTTTATATTTATTTTAATGCCAATATCCTTTTTACTTTTTATGCTAATATTAGGTACGTGCATTTTAATGGCTGACTCTGTAGGAGACATGGTTTTGAATACTGGCTTATTATAATATATTTTTTTTTAATTTCTGATTACTTTTTTGATTGTTTTTAAAGATTATAGCCAAAAGTTAATCTCTCGAAGAAAAAAAAAAATGTGTGCATAAAAAAATATTATTGCAGATTTGAAAAACACATCTATGTATTATGAAATCTTGTTTAAATTTTTCTGGCAAGATAAATATAAATTTTCTGGAATTAATTCCAAATAAATTATTAAGTTAAAGTTTTAAGATAATGAATTAATAAAATAAATGTACTTAATTTTTGCTAAAAACGTAACAATTATCCAAAAAATGAGCAAGCAAGCTCTAGCAATGAGGTTTGTTTATTAATATAAAATAAAATATGGTGGCAAAACTCAAAAAATAAATATGGAAGCACGTACAAAATTCTACAGGCGTATCTAAAAATGATGTCAGATAGTTGACGGGAGAGAGGGGGAGGGGCAAAATTGACTAATTTTCTTCCTTTTTTTTCAGAGCCATGCATCCATACATATCTATAGTGAATGTTTGCATAATTTTTACCATTTTTTTAATTTAATTATTTTTCTATGTTCCTGTTTTAAAGTTTTTTCAATTTTATTTTTCAAGACAATATAAAAATTATATTACGCTGATGCTTACACAATGATCCACGCAATGAAAATATTAGAATCTTACATGTAAAAATTACATATAAAAATTATGCTAAAAATGTAATAGCCTTTTAAGGAAACCTGCAAGGCAGTAGTAGGATATTAAGTCAGTTCCTATCTCTTAGCCTTTTGCTGTGATAAGGCCCACAAGGCGGTGGTGTTTGATTTTGGGGTTGGTTCCCCTAGTCTTTGGCCAACCAAGGGCACCCACAAGACAGTGGGGTAAGGGATTGGTAGTGTGCCAGGGCATGTCCACACATCGGTGGGCCATAACACACTACCTCTGGGGTGCCCTACTACTCCGAGATCTCCTACATGTTTTCATGTAATAAAAATAAATCAACTGTTGCTTTGTATTGCAGCCACTGTATATATATCCTTATATCCTTATATACAGTTGGTGCAATAAGTATCCAATACAAAGCAACAGTTGATTTATTTTTATTACATGAAAACAAAAACAATAATGAAGTGCTATTCTCATGTATTTTTGGATGATAAATACAAATCTTGCATCAAAAATAATTACGCATTCACTAGATAATTACATAAATGTCATATCTAAGGTTCAAAAAGTATCAAACACACAAAAAAAAATAGTATTAGTATTTAGTAATATGGCTTTTACTCGCCATAAGAGCTTCCAAACTTTGGTATAATTCCTTATAAGATTATTACAAATGTTAACTGAAATTTTATCCCACTCTTCGTGGCAGATTCGTTTATGTTAGATTCCTCAGATCTCATTTTTTGTACCATCAACTTCAATTCTCATCACAGATTTTCAATTGGGTCGAGGTCAGGTGATTGATTTGGCCATCCTAATACCTCTATTTTCTTCTCCCGAAACTATGCAGTAGTTGCCTTAGCCATGTGCTTGGGATCGTTGTCCTGCTGGAATATCCAACCATTGGGCAAATTCAAATCCTCTGCAGACTTCAAGAGATTATTGTCAAGTATAGATACGTTTGAGAATTCATTTTCCTTTCTATGATGTGAAGTTTTCCAGGGCCAGCTGAAAAGAAACAACCCCAAACCATTATACTTCCGCTTCCAAATTACACTGTAGGAATGGTATTCTTTGGGTCAGATGCTGAGTTCTTCATTCTCCAGGCATGACTTACACTATTTTGACCAAATAACTCAATTTTTGTTTTGTCTGACCATAATATTTTATCCAAAAAATTTGAAGGTTTCTCCAAATGTTCCTTGGCAAATTCAGACAATTCTTGAGATAAATCGGCTTTAACAAAGTAGTTTTTCTTGGTTTCCGCGATTGGAATCATTTCTTCAAAGCACTTTCCTGATTGTATTCTTGTTAAAATTTTTCTATACCCTGAACCATCCATGTGTAGCTGAAAAATTGATTTTCTTATCTTTTACACTAATATTTCTTTTCTCTTTGATTATGTTTGAAAATATCTTTGTTCACCAACAGAAAATTAAAAGAATATTTATCGATTAAAAAACATTTCAGAAAAGAAAGAAATTGCATTAATTTTTTTTAAAGAAACGTTCACATCTTATGAAGCATCTTATATATATATATATATATATATATATATATATATATATAATTTAAAGGAGATTAGAATAATAGTCTAAAGAGCTAAGTGTATTTTAATGTAATAGTGAAATTACTAGTTTAATTAAAATACAGGAAATGCTCGTTGTAATTTAGATATATAATAAGCTCGATAGTTAAATGTCCTAGAGCTAATTCAATATTAAGTAATGTGATTTATAATTTAAAAGTTTTAAAATTTTTTAAATTTAACAATCAAAATTTAATTAAATTAAAAATCAGTTTCATAAGAAGGAACAACAACATTTTTTAATTTAATTAAATTTTGATTGTTAAATTTAAAAATTTTTTAAACTTTTAAATTATAAATCACATTACTTAATATATATATATATATATATATATATATATATATATATACATATATATATATATATACTCTTTGTTTTTACATAAGCAGTATGAATATTTATCATAGAAATTGAAGCCAAAAACGATGTAGTCTTAAAATTAAAAATCATTTCTTTTTAAGATGCCGAGGCTTTTGATATATAAAAATATCTTCTTCGAAGCAAGACTTAGTTTGTTATATTTTCTTTTCCTCATTTTGTTGCTATTAATCCCGGGGTTTGGGTGCCTACTGTTAAGGAAGAAAATGTCTGGCAAGGTATAAATCAAGTTTGGGTGATGTAATTTGCTTCGTGTTTGAATAAAAAAGATGTTCACATCTGATGAAGCATCA
>NC_136508.1:115335871-115353371 GCF_053919585.1 Euprymna scolopes | reverse complement strand
CCTAGTAATGACGCCTCAGGCAAATAGCAATAAACTAACTCCTTCTCAAAGAGAGAAGGCAAAGCCTGGGAGGGTAGACCTCCTAGAACTGCACAAAATCAGCTTTACATCGCAATCAACAGGGATCGATCATTACAGGAATGGTCTAATCCCTGTTGATTTGGGGGGGCTGAGTATAAAAATTGTTATAGACCATTGACTTAGAACAAGTCCTTTATGCCAAACTTCTGGAGTAAATGTGATATTGTGATGACTTATCTCTATTAATCTCCAACTGTGGATCAAACAGATGCCGTAATACTTTACATGGACACTACAAGAAACAACTGCAGTGCTGATTTCGATTCAAGCCTGGAACGCTTCCACAAACTTTGATCCTGCATATGGAAATAGACTTCCAAGTGAGATAATAAATGCGTTGACAATGGCATCAATTCAAGATGAATTTGGAACAGATGCTGGATTACTATATGTTGTTTTGTGTAAATTTCTACCATCCTTTACCTACATGGCAATTAAAACATCCTTGTTTTATTTTTTTTGAGGAATTGACTTGAAAAATGTTAAAAAGATAGAATATTTTTGTTTGATCAGGGGCGGGGGAGGGGGCGCATATGATTAAAGCGTTCGCTTTCAGTTCCAATATTTTATGCCATCTTTTAGAGTTCGCTGCATCTTATAACAAAGATCCATACAAAATTTTAGCCATATCGGCTCAGTAGTTTCCGAGAACAAAATAGAACGGATAGACAGACAAACATACAGACTAAGAAGTATAATATAGAAAAAAGAAATTTGCCTTTCCTTTTTTTTTTCTTCTTCAAAAATTAAAAAAAAAAAAATAAATAAAAATGTAACTTACCAAAAGTTAGTGTTGCGACGTTGCTGGATTTTCGACCGTCTGCAATGTGGTTTTTATTTTGTTTTTTGTGTGTATCTGTACACGGCACTTGTTGCGTTCCCGATTGAGTGTTCTGAGGATATCTCGGGTCCTTTGTCCCTCTCTCTACCTCGGCACGGGTTTTATAGCAGATGACTATAAGCCTCTGCTCGATAGCCTGCCCCCAACTCGAAGCCCTCCCCTCTGCCCCTCCCCCTTTTCAGCGTTCCATGGGGGGGGTGCGTGTGTCGCAGAATCAAAGACATTGGATTGTTTTCTTAAAACGCTGCCACCCCCTCTTTCCGAGCGACTGCCCAATTCAACCGAATCTTTGGCAGCATCATCATCTCCAAGGAGATAGATGGATAGTAATATCCCTGATAACATTATCTCCCATTCTTCCCCTCCTCATACTCGGTTCACCTATCAGACTCATCAATTCGCATTTCATACTGTCCACCCCTCCTACTCCTTCACCTGCTAACCCACACATGAAAAAAGAAGCTGCAGTTACTATCATGCCTTGCCTTCTCATCATTAGCATTTTAGAGAAACTCTTGCGGATATATTTCAAAGTGCATACATATATGGTTTACAATATGTTATAGTAGATGTATCCGGCGTTGCCCGGTATTAAACGTAATATCAAATTCCTTTTAAAAAAAAAAAAAAAAAACGGAAAGAAACCGAGACATATGCATGCGAATATTATGTTTTTTTTCTAAATAGTTCTTTCTGAAAAAAAAAAAAAAAAAATACTTGAACTGAGATCAAAACCTAAAAACATTGAGTCAGGTACGATAACCATTAGGCCAGCTTGAAAGGATCTTTTTTTAAAGTGTTTTCAAACTTCGTGACAAACAGATGAAAATCCTATGACTATCTCCCTCCAATTACCACTTTTTTAAATTTGACCCCTTAGCAGCCTGTTTCCCCGGATGAAACTGATTAAAAAGATTTTCACATGTCTGAATTCCTTATATACCAAATTTCAAAGCTGAAGATAAAAAATCTGTTGAGTATATAGGTTGAGAAGTGACCTCATACACATTCTTTTATAGATGTATAGATTATATTTTACGTTATATGATATGATATATATATATATATATATATATATATATATATATATGCGAAGCTCGCGGTTTGTTTACAAACAAACATTTTAGCACTTTACGAGTGGCGGACGGATGTTTATTTAAATAGACATTCGGACAGATTAGTTGCGGTCACCGCTTCCGTTGTCATGGGGTAGAACTGCCGACTGTCATCACGACGGTTCTAGGTTCGATCCTTGGCTTGGGATAGGTGTTAGTCTAGCGGCATTGATGAGTTGTGAAACAACGAAACAGGACTGCTGTATGTCGATGACTAAAATATATTTTATATATATATATATATATATATATATAATATTATTTCATTAAATAAAATAGACGTTTTTTTATCTATTAATTCTATTTTTAATCCTTTCCAAGTTCGAAATAACGGTCTTCACTTCAGGAAGAAACTGGCTGATGTAATCGCCGTATTTGTCAAGTCACAATACTATCCAATCCTTTTGTCAAGTCACAATACTATCCAATCCTTCTGGATTTATCGTCAGGAATAGATTAATCTAACAGGTTTTTCACAATTTATATAATTTATTTATTTTTTATATTACGTGTCTATTTTTTCATTGGTTAATTACTTTAATAACTTTCCAAACATTTCAGGATATTACTACTATTGATAAAATTTATTTTATTGATAGTATTTTTTTTTTTTTTAGTTTTTATTAGCAATGCTTTTAGTATTTCAAGTTTTCGTTCATTATTGGTTTGTTCAAGTATAGACGTGTTGTTAGCAAAAATATTCCTAAATTGTTATAATATACTTATGTTAAACCCCATTTTATTTTAGTTTTATTTTCATTTTACTTTGTTTTTCAACATAAAAAAAGTAACTATTTTCCTTTATATTTTAAATATTTTCCAGATACATCTGCCTAAAAATGCTAGTTTTATTTTGGTGCCTTTAAAAAAAAAAACACCTAATATTTTTGCTGATGAGATTTTGTTTAAAAAAAACTATGATAAAATTATTGTCTACCTCAATAAAAACATTGTTTCCGAAACGATCGTACAATTTATTGATTTGTTTGTTCTTCCTTATGAAAACGAATTTTAATTTTTAATCATAAATTATCAATCATCTTACTCAATATATATATATATATATATATATATATATATATATATATTGGTGTTGTATAGTATATTTATAAAAGTGAGAATGTGTGTGAGGACACTTCTCAACTTACATTTTTATCTACAGACTTGAAATTTGGTATATAGGGTATTCAGACATGTGGGGAACTTTTTAATCGGTTTTGATCCGGAAAAGAGGCTACTAACTGGTCAAAATTGAAAAGTTGGTAATTGTGGTCATCGGATTTTTATTTATTAGTCAACTGTTTCATGAATGTGCATGTGTGAATCGTTCAAATGACCGATTCCTTATGTTAAGAATAAGTAGGTTTGAAGACACTTCTTAAAGGTCATGTCAAGCTGGTCTAGTGGTTATCACACTTGACGCACTGTCTTTAGGCTTTGGTTTCGATCTCAGCTCAAGTATTGTTATTAGAAATGAACTGCTCAAAAAAATCACAATACTCACTTGCACGTCTCAGTTGCTTTCTGCATTTTTTTTTTTTTTTTTAAAGAATTTAACATCACGCTAATTATCTACGTTATTTCTAGTTATAATAAATAAGAATTCTGTATTCATTAAAATATAATATTTATGCTTATTTCATGACCGCGCAATGCCGGGTGGTCTGTTAGTATTATATATATAAGGGCATAATAGATTCACTGCTTGATATAATAATTAAGTGATTGATTTTGTGCTACGAAACAGATACTGTCAAGAATTGTATAAATCAACTGATTTAAAGGAATAAACTATAAGATTGTCAACATCATGAATTTTGGAATATAAAATTTTGGTCATTTATTCCGTATATTGCTCTGTAATCACACTGAGCTTCTTATATAAGGATTGATATATAATAAGAAAAATATATTTCTACAGAAATGTAATATATATATATATATATATATATATATATATATATATATATATATAAAGGTTCACAGATAAATAATTGTGAAGTTATCAATCAAGTTTTCATTGGAGGAAACATAACAAAATCAAATTTATATGTACGATCGTTTCGGAAACGATATCCTTTTATTTATTTAATATTTACGAATAAAACTGTCGAGAAATAAGTAAAATATTTCTGGATATCGTCTCCTCATCAGCAGGAGGGAAAGGGGGAGAAGACACCAAATTTTAATCAGCTTATTGAAGTAAATATAGTTTGTGAACCTAGAATAAAAAAAATAAATATTTTAAGTGGAATTTAATTCTTTTGTTTATATGAGTAATATAAGATATTTTCAATTATATTTGTTATAATATCTATGTGATACAATTAAACTATTGTGTAATGATGTTTGATTGGTTAAATGGTAAAAGGAGGGAAAATAGTAGGAAAATAGTAATTACATTTTTGATTTTTATAAGAGGTATAAGTATGTTTTTTTGTTTGTTTTTTTTTTAGAATTTTTCGATATAAAATAAGATTTAAACAAAAATAAGGAATTATATTTACAAAAAAGTTTATAAAATAAGTACCTTTCTAAGGGGTGTTTCTATATATATATATATATATATATATATATATACTCGGGTTTTTTATTCAAAAGTAATGGACTAGTGAATTCAACGAGGTTGTTAGATAGTGCTCAATAAAAAGAGCTGATAATACTTGTTTATTGTTAAATAAACATGGTCACATCCCGCTGCTACAAACAGCCACTTGTTTCAATCAAACAACAGATATCATCAGGCAGCGACTTGACTATTCAAATTGAACATTTTAATAGTCAAGTCGCTGCCTGATGATATCTGTTGTTTGATTGAAACAAGTGGCTGTTTGTAGCAGCAGGATGTAAACATGTTTATATAACAATAAACAAGTAATATATATATATATATATATATATATATATTAAGTTGTTAGGAGGCCTCTCAGTGTGCAGACCTTCTTTGATAAGGATACTTTTTAAAAATCTAAATGAGATTTGGTTTCAAACTTATATTCGGATTTAATCTATTTTAATCCATCATAATCTGTTTGTTTCAATATTTTGCAATTACTTAAAGTTTTATTTATTATTTTTTTTGTGATTGAATTTTTCACACGTTAGTTTATTCCTAATAACGATTATTAAATTTAAATTTGATCCGATTTCCCTTATTTAGGTTTTTATTAGTTAATGACCTAATTTATTCATTGCAGTTCCCCCTAGGTATAACTTTTTACTATTATTCACCTTAACTTCACATTTGTACACAATTTCAGAAATTAAGCAATTGCCCTGCAATGGCCATTCGTTAGGTATTCTGCAGTTACATTTTTTCTCAATATTTAATACACCTGATTAATATTAACTTGAGGACTAATGCCTGACACTGTAGTACTTAATAAAATAGTACTAGTATAGAAATGAAAATCATTCAAAGAATTGGACACTTGGCTAGAATGGAGGGTAAAAGACTTTCTAAACAACTGTTTTATGATGAGATAGATTGGGGTAAAAGACCATAATATAAACAAAGAAAAGATTTAAGGATTCTCTGAAAAACAACTAGAAAACATTTGAGATGGATGTACATAACTGGGAAACACAAGCGAAAAACCATCAGAGAGAGTTGGAAGATTTTTGAAGAGCAGTATGTAGATCTTGCTGTCTTAAAACACGTCATGAGTAAGTTACTTGAATCTGTGTTAAATAGAGTAGTCAACCACCTCATCATAAATAGACCGTTTTTTTTTTTTTGCTCAACATACACCTCCAAATGCCGGGCACCCATGCTAGTGTATATATCTATATATATATATAAATGTAAATGTTGGTTCGTTCGGAATTGTCTAAAAAACCACTGGACGGATGGCTTCCACGTTTTGGTATAATATGTTTACTATATCCATGTGTGTTTTTATATATTTCTTTTTAATTATAACATTATACTTAATTTTTCTATGATAAATAGCTGGATTTCTTTGTACCGAGAGGCCATTTTTTTTATTTAGGGACAATTATTTATTACCGCTTCCTGTCACGTGACCAGTGTTTCTAATTTAGCGGTTTTCCTGCTAGATCTGGAGATTTCGTTTACAATCTAGCGGGAAATTCTAGAAAATCTGGAGGTATTTCGCATCCACACACCCGAAAGCGCTTGAAAATACTTTAAAACATAAAATAAATTCATTCATGTAAGTAAAAAAAAAAGTAGCATTTATTCCCTTTGGTAACAATTATTTATTGATTATTTGTTTTGTTTTTCACCTTTTGTTCGGCTAACAATTCTTAAATCTCGCTATAAAATCGATTTTTCCAAGTACATTTTAGGTGGGGGGGAGCATTCCAACCTTCGAAGTTTAGTTTAAGATACGAAATTTAGAAGTATTTAGTCGAAAATTGTAAAAAGCAAGAAACAACAGCAAAAAAAAAACTATATCAATACAGTAGAATTTAATTATCTACCAACCTAAATACTTTTAACATGCTAAAACAAAGTTTTTTTGTTTTCTTATTTTTCTAATTTCAAAATATATTGCACCATTATTGTGATGTTTAATTTGCAGTATATTTCAATTTAACTTTTATTATAAAAAGTTTGAGTTTATGATTTGTTTCCTGCAAAAAAAAATACCCTCTCTGAAAAAAACAGGTAAAACTAGCTGATAAAATACGGGAGCTAACCGCTTCAATATAATTCCAGAAACATATAGTGAGAAAACACGGAACATTTTATATATTGGATATACTATATTTATAAATTTTTATGGTAGGAAGTGAAAATAGGGAGTTTTTTTTTTTGGGGGGGGGAATTAGCAATTTTTGAAAATTTCAGATGATAGCGATTCTCTTCAATTCTGATCTCGCGGGTTTTTTAAAATCTCAGTTGCCAACACTGCATCACTAAAAAAACACTACAGGCTTAATGTAAACAGAATGTGTTTACAATATCGGTAAGTTTTCAATGGGTTTAATCACATGATTATTGATAAATTTACCACACGTGGTCGCTTTCCTATTAAATATTCATCGAAAAATGAATGCCGACGCTCAAAGTGTATAAACATTTTGACCCCCCCTTTACTTAAAAATTCACCAAAAATAAGGAAATTAACGAATTTTAATGAAAATTCGAGTATTTATCAAATAATGATCGCAGAATATAATGAACTAATTATTTTTACTTAACTCTTAGTGAATCAAATTTTTCTCTACTTTCACATAACTATTTACAGTGTTCATCTGTTCTTTTTATAATAAAAATTCCGTTTTCAAAGAGAAACGTTTACTGACAAATTTCTTTTAAAAAAAAAAAAAGTGCAAGTTTTCCTGAAAAAACAACTTTCACCTAACAATTTATGGTAAAAAATTAATCTTTTTTTTTGGGGAAAAAATAACTTTTATTGATTAAAAAAAATTGCAAAAAATAATATAAGTAAATAAACGAACAAAATGCAATTTTTCTTGAGGAATGTGTTCATTTTAACAAACTGAACCACAGCAACGCGTGGCCAGGTACAGCTAGTATATATATATATTTATTAGCAGGCCACCCGGCATTACCTGGTCGTAAAATATGATATTTATGGTATTTATTATTATACTAGCATTTCAGCCTGGCGTCGCCCGGGTGTTTGGATGTGTATGTTCAGCAAAAAAAAACAAAAAAAAAACAGTGGTAGTAGGAAGGCAGGCTTGAACCCGTACCGCAAAGGAGGAAAAGAATGGCGAAAAAAACATGACGTCTTTGCTGTTACGACCACCGCCAAACCGGAAGTGACGTAGGTTTAAATTAAGGTTAGACAATCGAAAAAAGAGGATGACTTTCGACAATATCGGCGAAAAAAGCGACCCCTCCTTGTAGAAAAGTGCCCAATTGAAGGTGAAGAAATTAATGTTTTTGGCCAATTTTTCGATATTTGTCGTCTGAAAAGTCGAGCTTAAAAACGATACTGATTTTGTGAAAATCTGTCGCCTTTGTTGAACGTTTTAGGCATACATGCAAACATACATACATACATTTATATATTGGTAGCTCAAATTTTTTACCCAAATTAATTAAAATGCTTGCCCTATTTTTGAATACCCTTTATGTAAAATTTCAAATGTTTAGACCAGAAATTGTCTGAGTAATTTGGTAGAGACTGCAGCGGTCAAATTTTTAAAAAACTTTGACCCCTATTATGACCCCTTAACATTTTTTGTTTTGGGCTCAAATCAAGTTATTAAGTTAGATCCATGTCTAAAGAACCTATATCTGAAATTTCATGTTTAAACCCAAAATTGACGGAGGAGTTTGGTAGAGTTCTCAAAGGTCAAATCGTTGAATTTTGACCCCCTTAATAGCCAAATTACAGGCCGAAAACCGATTACAAAATTTTCCTAAATCTCCGTACCCTGTATATCAAATTTCGAGTCTGTAGACTGAAAATTGACAGAGATATTGTGTAGGGAAATGCACACAGACAGACAGACAGACACTTTCACTTTTATATATAGATAGATTATATTGGACCCAATATATAGTAATAATTTAAAAAGATTTTCAAAAAATGATTCTTGTGCAACCACCGAGAATTGAAACCGAAATGTTTAACTTATGATTTACTTTTTCCTTTGACGTTAATGCCTGAACTATGAAGACATGTTTACTGCAAAGCTAAAAATTAAAACATGAACCAATAGCTATTACGTTACTCATGCATATACGTAATGCCATCATTCGACCTTCACCTAGCAATATTTTCTAATTTTCCCAGTTTTGCACTGACTTTCCCCGGCTAAAATCCGAATATAAAGTGTTGCATGGGTTCGAATACTCTGTATAGGAAGTTTTATGTCGCTTGATCAAAAAATGACTGAGGAGTTTGGTAGGCAAAATTTTTAAACAAAAATATTTACGCATACATAAATATATATAGAAAGAGGTTTGTGTTCACTATAAGCTGTTTACACAAATATTACGCAACTATAAATCATATAGAATATCTGCATGAATACAATTACACGTAATAGTTAACTAAAGATGATCGTCCCATAAGAAAACCGAAAAAAACTAATAGGGAATTCATTAAAATGAATGTTTAAAAGAATATGCAAATTAGCTAAATATTTTGCTAGCGAATGCAGTTCCATGACCCATATATAACAAAGTTGTATTTTCTTTTTAAAAAAATAGAAAAGAGGCTTGCCTTTTTTCTATTGTTCTTGGCCTTCGGGCCGGGATCAAGGTGTAGTATCTGTTCTGCAGATGCTGCACTTAGAGTAATTTGTCCCAGTCAATGGAGGAGAAACCCTATATACGGGGACAATTATTATTTTTGGTAACCAGAGTGCCCCCTTTTTGCCTACTTTTAGGGGAGCTGGTTTTTACCCCACATTAAAAACGGCCTTGTGCCTAATTGGCTTTGGTGGGAAGCAAATTAATACATTAAATAAATAGAAAAGAGGGTTTTTAATATGAATATCAATATACACATACACAAAAAAAAACAAATTTATATTAATATAGATAGATATATCTCTAAATGTAACACAATATGGTAAAAAAAAAATACTTGTTCATCAAATTAAAGAAAACTTTGATTATTAGGTATTAAAAAAATGCGTACCCCTTCTTCCTTTTTGTTGTATATTAACTAATATAGAAAAAAAACCATTTCTAACAATCTATTAGTTTTCTTTATTTGTTTCCATTTTCAGTCAAGCATTAATTATAATTTCATAATTATAAAATGCTTTAAGGAAGGTTCTGTCTTAGAAAATACTTTCATTTTTTTTTAATGACAAAAAAGTAATACAACTCAAGGTTTCCAAACATTCCTATGAACATTTTCAATTTTCATGGTTTCTTTTCTCAGTGTTGTTGCTTTTTGGTTTTTGAAACGATAATTAATTGTTTAGTAATACATTTGTGACATTTCTTTTGAGAATCCTTACCAAATTAAACACGTTTTTGTGTTTAAAATTTCAGATTTGATAGAAATGCTTCTCCCAAATGAGCATTTTTTTTTTTTTTTTTTTGCTTTTGTTTAACTCTTTTTCACCTCAAGCAAAGCATATCGCCACTTTGAATGAAAGGGGCTGCTATTTAGTATTGTTTCTTACGGGGACTGTGAAAAGTTGAGCAACAAGATGTTTGTTCACATTACATTTAAACTTCTCCAGTTTAGTGCAGTCAGGGAAGCAGGAAATGGAAAAGGAATTCCAAAGTCTAGCAGTCCGAAAGAAGAAACTATTAGAACAGAAGATTTTCCGGCATCTAGAGATCTCAATAGTGAAGGGGTGTGATTTTGCTGCTTATCAAGTTAGTCTGGGTATGTACGTTGAAAGGTACACATGCTATGAGTTCATTAAAGCACATTCCATTAAAATACTTGTAAAAAAGACACAGAGGTGCAACATGGTGGCGATGGGACAGAGGTTGGAGCTTGATCTACAGTGCAAGGTGTATTAGATTTGAGACTCTTTTCTTGGATCCTTTCTAAGAGCGAGAGGCTAGTGACAGATGGACCAGCCCAGATGTGGCAACAATACTCCATGCTTGATCGAATTGTCGTTTTGCAAAGATATAAGATGCTCTCAGATTTGTAGCATGCGTTTAACATGTTTGAACTTGCAAATCTGCAGCGAAACAATGGACATGCATGCTAAGTATTCTGGACTGACCCACCTTGTATACGTCCTGATCATTTGTCTGTTGACACGGCATATATTGTGGGCATTTTTTTTATTTGCAATGAAGATGGCACGGTATTTCCAACAACGGAGTGTGTGTGTGTGGGGGGGGGAGAGCATGTTTACCTTTTGTTTGATTATTTTGTTGAATTGTGTGTTTGGAAATATCAACTTTGACTGTGTAGATGTGCTAACGTTTGCCAGTTCGTGTTTCATTGTCTTTGCCAATTTCTCTTGCATCGGTTGGGACAGCAGAGAGAGAGAGAGAGAGAGAGAGGGGGGGGGGGGGTAAATAGTTCACACAAGTTCATTAAGTACAAGCAGTTACAACATGAGTTGTAATAAGCATTGGTTGTTTATTACCATAATTCTACTGCTGTTTGTTGTTTCTTTACATGAATTTACAATTATCTTCTTCATAAAATAATATAGAAAATAAGATTCTCCCCACCACCACCGCCGCCATATTGTGATCTTTCACAAAAGGCGAATAATTAAATAGTTTTTATCAATCTGGTAAAGCAAATATTGGTCAAAAAATAATGAAACATTATTTTTTCTGATATCTCTCAGGTTGTGCACAGTTAAGTAAGAAAAACGAAACTTTCCATTCACGGTTGAGCTAAAGTATACAGGAAGTTATGTCATGGGAGGAAGTGACGTGGTCAAGAAGTGCGGTTGGTCCTGTTTCTTGGACTTTCAGTAACTGAATGAACAGACGTCTTTTTTGAGACTCCTCCGCCGCTCTCTAAAGGGAATATTCTGGAAGATGCAAACATCGAGATGAAAAAATAAAATCGACAAGAAAATATCTGTCCTAAGTGTGCATAATTAAATTTGTCTGTACTCTAAAGATAAAACTTCTTTCTTGTTTTTTGTGTGATACCTGTAAGTTATGTTAGAGTTTGTCCAAATAATAAATGTTAAAATAATGTTAGTTTGTACAAATAATAAATACTGGCAGACGATTTCACCGCATTTACAAGAGTAGATTCTCGAATTCCTATTTACAATGCCTCCCTATGGGACAGTTAGACACCAGGGTTGTTTTTTAACATGGAGAAAAGGAACGAAAAGAAAAATTGTTTCGGTCGTGAAGGATTTCTCCTCCACTGAGAGAAAACATGTAGGAGAGAATATCTAGTTTTGGATACTTCTTATTGACGGTTGTTTAGCACCTTCCACCTTGCCTCACGTTTTGGCAGTTCACATGATCAATGCTAACATGTCACCAGGCAGTCAATCCAGTAAGGGGGGGGGGTGCAAAACATCCGTAGAGAGGGAAGTTTCCAAACGGTGCATATTCTCTCCTGATGACTTCAAGAATCTACTGGTGTCCGGCATGCAGAGCAGCTTGTCTGCCAGCACTTACCCTGCAAGTGTTTATACAAATTTGTTTGGTTATCGGAGGTTGTGATGAGGCTGAGATAGATCTTGTTTCTTGGGCGCTCAGCAGCAAAGTGAACAGACGTCTTTTTTGGAGCTCTTTTATCGTTCCCTAAGAGAATGTTGAAAAAAAAACAAAAAAACTTTATTTAGAGAATTTGACTTTGGGATCACAAAGTTGAACTCTAGGTGATTTCCATTTCTTTTTATTCTGAACTATTTTATATTCATTGCATGAAAAGACTATAAGAATGATACGATTGATGTGTAATGCGAGGTTTAGACAGGCTTAAATTTGACACCAGAGGAGAATTACATCTGAATAATATAGAAGGATGTATGGTATTCACCTGCGGTGGGTTGAGCTGACTCCAAGTGAATTTGGTGCATCACGAGTCAAGGCAGTCCATCCAGGTCTATCCGCTGCTGACTCCAAGTGAATTTGGGGCATCACGAGTCAAGGCAGTCCATCCAGGTCCTATCCGCTGCTGACTCCAAGTGAATTTGGTGCATCACGAGTCAAGGCAGTCCATCCAGGTCCTATCCGCTGCTGACTCCAAGTGAATTTGGTGCATCACGAGTCAAGGCAGTCCATCCAGGTCCTATCCGCTGCTGACTCCACAGCATACTTCAGGATTTTTTTTCTACTCTTTTTCACCATTTCGCCTTAAAGGCATATTGACACTTGGGACTTAAGGGGATCGTGTCCAACATGGAACTGTGGAGAGTTGAACAGCAAGATGTCTGTTCACATTACATTTAAACTTTTGCAGGTTAGTACAGTCAGAGAAGCAGGTGACAAGGAGGGAATTCCAAAGGGAGATTAAATGAAGCGGTGAAGTTTTGCTGCCTGTTGGTTTAGTCGAGAGTATGTACGTCGAGGAGGCATGAGTGCTATGAGCTCATCAGAGCACATTCCATTAAATTACTTGGCACGTGGATGCAACATTGCAGCGATGGGACAGAGGTTGGAGCTTGACTGACAGTGCAGAACCTATTAGATTTGAAACTCTTCTTTTGAACCCTGTCTAAAAATGAAAGAGTAGGGTTAGATGCATCAGCCCAGATGTAGCAACAATACTCCATGCATGGTAATATGATAATATTGACACGGTCAATATTAAAGCAAATTTTTAAAAAACATTTCCTTAACAAACAATTTTTAAACTTAAATTTTAATTTAATTTTTTTTTTTTTTTTTAAATTGGAATCTTTCATTAATTACACTTTTGTGCAAGGCTTTATTGAAAGATGGCATTTTTAGGGGAAGACTTTCTCAAAATGGCGCCAAAATGCCTTCTCTCATCTTTGACGAGTTTACATATATCGTAATGATGTTAATTATGTCGAAATGAAAAAAAAAAAAGTGGAAATGATTTTACCTCCAGCAATGAAAATCTTCTCCACAGAGAAATGAAGCAGAAAGATTCCATAATAATGCGTCATAATTAACAGCAATAATTGCCGAGTCAAAAGAAAAAAAAAAAATGAAATATGTGTCCAATATGGCTTCTGCAAGGGAAAACCTGATGTCGACAAATTTTCATACAACCGGCGGTGATCGTATTTCATTTTAACTCTGTTGTTTTCGTTGGTTTCATAATATGATTTTCAATAATCTTATCAAGATTCCGATTTGACTCCCCCCCCCTTTTTTTTTTTTTTTTTTTTTATCTTTTACGTTCGTTCAAACATTCATTTAAAACCAACGTGGAGGAAAATCGCAATAATAATTTAACAGAATTGTAAAACAGGAGAAAGGAAATAAAAATAATGTCGGAACAGAAAGAGCATAAAATGGATAAAATTGAAATAAAGTTTTAATTGTTTTTTGTTTTGTTTGACGACTATTATAGTCTATGGCGATCTCTCCTGTGTTTAATTATTGCTTATTAACCCTTTATGCCCTGAATTATGATGTACATAGATAATCAAAAAAATAATTATTGTTAATTTTAGTTAGAGTAATGATACTATGATAGTCTTCAAACTGGAAAAAAATTATGAAGTTTAATAGTTAAACTACCATTGAGAATAGTTGCATTTCATAAACTTACCTTGATTATTATCCATAGTGCTTGAAAAAAAAAGTGTTTATGACAATAAATGAAATCCTCCACTCTCTGAGTCAGACGACGACATACTGAATGTAAGCAATGGACTGTTGCAATCTGGAGGTATTTGCCATTTACCCAGATATTGTGGGGGAAATAGAGAAGGCTTACCGTAAAATGTGCTTGTTGTGTCTGTCTGTCCTGCGGGCTGAGAAGGAAAAACGAAAAGATCCAGGATGGCGACCGTGATCTTTTCATGCCCATAGTTATTGAAAAATCACGTCTCACAAATGATTTTTAGGTGCACCCGGGCACCATAAAAGCAGGTTGCTGGGGGAAGTGGGCAGAAGCGTTTAGACTTGTGTAGAGTGAACATCCTCAGATTTTTCTGAACTTGTTTACATTGGACTTGAAGGCAATGATATTGTAGTCGGTCAAAAAGCAAGCCAACAGAACAGTGTTTCATAGGCAGGCAGTTCTAAGAAAGAAGCGTTCAGACCTGTGTAGAGTGAATATCGTTATGCAACTTGTCAAACTTTTCCGATTCAGATACTGAACTAACATTTACTAATACGTACAAGGCGTGTTTGAATCAATTCCTAGATAGTATTGTACTTGTACCCCTCATATTAATTACTCACACCCCTTTCTATTGTTCCAGAGTGTAACCAGCAGCGCATTCTTTTCCACATCATTTTCCCAAATTTCATATGAACTTGGGGGGAGCGGGATATCTGTTGGACCAAATGAAGCTGTGGTCATCTTGTAAATATTCTACATAATAATACATATATTGGAATGGGACATACCATTTTGTTAAAGCTTAAGTGGAATCTAGTCATCAGTTAACATCAGAAATTTGGTCGTCGCTACTCATGTTGTGGAAAAGAAAGCAGCGCATTCTTAGGAGCCAGAAGGAATTGGTAACCTGAAGATCGTCGAGTCCCTCCTCTCAAGACTATTAGACCTACTGCTCAGTAGAGGCCTGCACCTTCACTCGCCTACTAGTTCCTTTCCCCTGTCTGCTCATAGGAAGGTGTGTCTACTCATCTAATTCCCTTTATTTATGCTGTTATATTCATTTATTTAAAACTAAATTAATTAGTTCAACCAGGCGATAAAAGGTTATAGACTATGGCCATCTCTCTTGTTACTTATCTTCACTCTTCTAATTTATATGTCTGGTAGTGTTCTTAGATATGTTTTCTACAGAAATTCATCTGATAAGTATATAAAAAAAAATCCAAAAAATATGATCTTAAAAAGTCTTTTCTCTCTGATAGTTAAAAAGAATTTTTTCAGGGGAATATTTTACATTACACCGACCAAGGGATATAATAAAATCTCAGCAAATCATTTCTTAAAAAGAACCAGATATATTGTCATCTGGAGAGATAGCTCAGTGGCAGAGCATTCAACTACAAATCAAATGATCCCCCTGTTTAAGCCCGGGTGTACCTCATGATTTTCTTTTTTCTCATTAATGAGTTCAAGTTACGATAAAAGAGATACAATTTAAAATCGCTGCAAATCATTTATTCTGTTGCATATTTTAAAGCTAAACATTGATCAGAAGTGATTTTTCCAGGGCATTCATCGTCAAGCCCAAATATCATCATCTGACATGATATTGTAAACGAACACAGATGGAATTTGATGACCGACATTATCATTATCATTTTTGTGTGAATTAGCCCATTGTGCAAATTATTCCTCATAATATATAATATGCAATAGACGATTGATTCTATAATTACACATATACAATCTGCATAAATTAAAATATCATGTTTAAGCGTATTGCATGACTGGGCAACGCCGGGTGTCCAGCTAAGTTTCTTCTCTTGTATTCCTTCTGTGTTTACAAGAATGGCGACCCATTGAAGTATAAAAATATAACAATATGTATTGTTGGTGACGGTTATGGATGGTTGGTTGGTAGGAGGAAGATGCACGCACAGGAATTCGACCAGTTGTTTCTTCTTAGTAGTTATAGTAATCATAGTATTAGCAGTAATAGTTATAGTGTTTGTGATCTTGGCTCAAGAAGCAAATAACTTATACTGAACTAAAAAAAAACAAAAAAACTTGTATAGCTTTTGAACTGGAACTGGACAAAAACCCAATTGTTTTTTTTTTTTATACCTAACTTAGTTGGTTTTTTTTTTCTTCCAGTTCAAAAGCTATGCCAGGACAAAAGATAAAAAAAAAATGTAAAAAAAAAAAAAAAATTTTTTTTAAGTCCGTAAAAATCATTGTTTCATTGATTACATTCTTTAATTCAGCTTTTTACAACAGTTCACATATTTCTGTGTTGACAAAATTTTATTTGATACAAAATCTGTACTAACACAAAGTTTATGAACACCAGGGGTAAAAGATAGTCGCCATCTTTAGTTATCAAAGCAAGAACAACAGATAATCAACTAAAACTATACAATTCTATTATCGGAGCCCGATTAACATTCGTTTCATCAGTAAGACTTGTCATACTATTGAAATTATTCTTATTGCAACAATAATATACTTGGAATATCTTGTACAATATTAATATTCTTTTCGAGTGTTATTATATAATTATTTGTGCCCATCTGAAATGCTCCTGTTAGGATGGTATTATCAATGTAACCACACCCAAAAGAGCATTTTATTTGGCCATTGTCGTTTCACTGGATTGACCTGATTTTGATTACACCTGTGTAATCTTTTGTCGAAAATGACCTTTCAAACATCATGCCTTTAACTCTTCTTTTTGACAATTGGTCAAGTTTGTTGTTTTTTCAAACATGTGCCTTGTGAAGTTCATAAGTTTTATTCAAATGACTTTTTGGAACATTTGATAATTATTTTATTGATTCTTATGTTGTCACTTTTGTCAGAATGATGTTTTTGGTACATACAGCCTAGATATCCAACACTCTCTTCATGCCAGTAAGAAAAACAAATTGCACGAGACTCACAAGAAGTGACAGATTAAATATTTTTAATATTGTACAAAATATTTGGAGTAGATTATTGTTGAGATAAACATAACCCGAAAAGTTATCCATTGTATCACACACACGCATTGTATAACACACATGCACACGCACACAGGGAAAAGATAACAGAATACCAAGGTCTTATATAAGATATGAAAAGAAACTGGAATCTTAAGATCGTCATCATTCCAGTAATTATAGGAGCACCCACTCATGAAAAAGAATTTCAAAACCTACCTATCCGATGAACCAAGTGCAAAAGAAATACGAACAATTGCATTCAAAGAAACAGTTAGAATTTTAAAAAGATCTCTCGTTTGGAGTGACTGAAAAAGTTCCAGCAAAAACCTAACAGCCAGCCATGGTTTTCTCCAGAATGTGCTG
>NC_136508.1:115178371-115330871 GCF_053919585.1 Euprymna scolopes | reverse complement strand
AAGATTTAAAAAATGTTGTATGACATTTAATTAGAAAGACAAATAAATTTGAGCTTGAAGATTAATTTTGATTTGAATCTGAAAAAGGCCAATTAGAAAGGATTTGATTCAGCTGCATTCCATTGGCTCTCTCTTTATTCCCCCTCTCTATCAATCCCATTTCATTGCTACACATCCACACACTATCTCTTTCCACTAAATCCATCTTTCCTTTCTCGCTCTGTTTCCCTCTCCTCTTGCTCTCTGTCTCCAATCTACCTTTCTCTCCATCACCCGTCTTCCTTTCTCTCCGTCTCCCGTCCTCTCCGTCTCCCGTCCTCTCCGTCTCCCATCTTCCTTTCTCTCCGTCTCCCATCTTCCTTTCTCTCCGTCTCCCATCTTCCTTTCTCTCCGTCTCCCATCTTCCTTTCTCTCCGTCTCCCATCTTCCTTTCTCTCCGTCTCCCGTCTTCCTTTCTCTCCGTCTCCCGTCTTCCCTTCGCTCCGTCTCTCGTCTTCCCTTCTCTCCGTCTCCCATCTTCCCTTCTCTCCGTCTCCCATCTTCCCTTCTCTCCGTCTCCCATCTTCCTTTCTCTCCGTTTCCCATCTTCCTTTCTCTCCGTCTCCCATCTTCCTTTCTCTCCGTCTCCCATCTTCCTTTCTCTCCGTCTCCCATCTTCCTTTCTCTCCGTCTCCCATCTTCCTTTCTCTCCGTCTCCCATCTTCCTTTCTCTCCGTCTCCCATCTTCCTTTCTCTCCGTCTCCCATCTTCCTTTCTCTCCGTCTCCCATCTTCTCTCCGTCTCCCATCTTCCTTTCTCTCCGTCTCCCATCTTCCTTTCTCTCCGTCTCCCATCTCCCCTTCGCTCCGTCTCCCATCTCCCCTTCGCTCCGTCTCCCATCTCCCCTTCGCTCCGTCTCCCATCTCCCCTTCGCTCCGTCTCCCATCTCCCCTTCGCTCCGTCTCCCATCTCCCCTTCGCTCCGTCTCCCATCTCCCCTTCGCTCCGTCTCCCATCTCCCCTTCGCTCCGTCTCCCATCTCCCCTTCGCTCCATCTCTCGTCTTACCTTCTCTCCATCTTCCTTTCTCACCATCTCCCATCTTCCTTTCTCACCGTCTTCCCTTCGCTCCGTCTCTCGTCTTCCAGTTGCCCCGTCTTACCTTCCCTTCGCTCCGTCTCCCGTTTTCCGTTCTCACCGTCTCCCCTTCTCTCCGTCTCCCATCTCCCCTTCTCTCCGTCTCCCGTCTCCCCTTCTCTCCGTATCCCGTCTCCCCTTCTCTCCGTATCCCGTCTCCCCTTCTCTCCGTATCCCGTCTCCCCTTCTCTCCGTATCCCGTCTCCCCTTCTCTCCGTCTCCCGTTCTCTCCGTATCCCGTCTCTCCTTCTCTCCGTCTCCCGTCTCCCCTTCTCTCCGTCTCCCCTTCTCTCCGTCTCCCCTTCTCTCCGTCTCCCGTCTCCCCTTCTCTCCGTCTCCCCTTCTCTCCGTCTCCCGTCTCTCCGTCTCCCGTCTCCCCTTCTCTCCGTCTCCCGTCTCCCCTTCTCTCCGTCTCCCGTCTCCCCTTCTCTCCGTCTCCCGTCTTCCCTTCTCTCCGTCTCCCGTCTCCCCTTCTCTCCGTCTCCCGTCTCCCCTTCTCTCCGTCTCCCGTCCTCCCTTCCCTCCGTCCTCTCTTCCCTCCGTCTCCCGTCCTCCCTTCCCTCCGTCTCCCGTCCTCCCTTCCCTCCGTCTCCCGTCCTCCCTTCCCTCCGTCTCCCGTCCTCTCTTCCCTCCGTCTCCCGTCTTCCCTTCCCTCCGTCTCCCGTCTTCCCTTCCCTCCGTCTTCCGTCCTCCCTTCCCTCCGTCTCCCGTCTTCCCTTCCCTCCGTCTCCCGTCTTCCCTTCCCTCCGTCTCCCGTCTTCCCTTCCCTCCGTCTCCCGTCTTCCCTTCCCTCCGTCTCCCGTCTTCCCTTCCCTCCGTCTCCCGTCTTCCCTTCCCTCCGTCTCCCGTCTTCCCTTCCCTCCGTCTCCCGTCTTCCCTTCCCTCCGTCTCCCGTCTTCCCTTCGCTCCGTCTCCCGTCTTCCCTTCGCTCCGTCTCCCGTCTTCCCTTCTCTCCGTCTCCCGTCTTCCCTTCTCTCCGTCTCCCGTCTTCCCTTCTCTCCGTCTCCCGTCTTCCCTTCTCTCCGTCTCCCGTCTTCCCTTCTCTCCGTCTCCCGTCTTCCCTTCTCTCCGTCTCCCGTCTTCCCTTCTCTCCGTCTCCCGTCTTCCCTTCTCTCCGTCTCCCGTCTTCCCTTCTCTCGGTCTCCCGTCTTCCCTTCTCTCCGTCTCCCGTCCTCCCTTCCCTCCGTCCTCTCTTCCCTCCGTCTCCCGTCCTCCCTTCCCTCCGTCTCCCGTCCTCCCTTCCCTCCGTCTCCCGTCCTCCCTTCCCTCCGTCTCCCGTCCTCCCTTCCCTCCGTCTCCCGTCTTCCCTTCCCTCCGTCTCCCGTCTTCCCTTCCCTCCGTCTTCCGTCCTCCCTTCCCTCCGTCTCCCGTCTTCCCTTCCCTCCGTCTCCCGTCTTCCCTTCCCTCCGTCTCCCGTCTTCCCTTCCCTCCGTCTCCCGTCTTCCCTTCCCTCCGTCTCCCGTCTTCCCTTCCCTCCGTCTCCCGTCTTCCCTTCCCTCCGTCTCCCGTCTTCCCTTCCCTCCGTCTCCCGTCTTCCCTTCCCTCCGTCTCCCGTCTTCCCTTCGCTCCGTCTCCCGTCTTCCCTTCGCTCCGTCTCCCGTCTTCCCTTCTCTCCGTCTCCCGTCTTCCCTTCTCTCCGTCTCCCGTCTTCCCTTCTCTCCGTCTCCCGTCTTCCCTTCTCTCCGTCTCCCGTCTTCCCTTCTCTCCGTCTCCCGTCTTCCCTTCTCTCCGTCTCCCGTCTTCCCTTCTCTCCGTCTCCCGTCTTCCCTTCTCTCGGTCTCCCGTCTTCCCTTCTCTCCGTCTCCCGTCTTCCCTTCTCTCGGTCTCCCGTCTTCCCTTCTCTCGGTCTCCCGTCTTCCCTTCTCTCCGTCTCCCGTCCTCCCTTCCCTCTGTCCTCTCCCCTCCGTCTCCCGTCCTCCCTTCCCTCCGTCTCCCGTCCTCCCTTCCCTCCGTCTCCCGTCTTCCCTTCCCTCTGTCTCCCGTCTTCCCTTCGCTCTGTCTCTCATTTCAATTTCTGTCTTTCTCTGTGTCTCCTCTCGTCTCCCATTCTCTGTGTCTTCTCCCGTCTCCCATTCTCTGTGTCTTCTCCCGTCTCCCATTCTCTGTGTCTTCTCCCGTCTCCCATTCTCTGTTTCTCCTCCCGTCTCTCTTTCTCTGTTTCTCCTCCCGTCTCCCTTTCTCTGTTTCTCCTCCCGTCTCCCTTTCTCTCTCATTGTGTCCTGTCTTTTACTATCTCTCATTTTTTTCCATCCCTCTTCTTTTTTTTCTACCCCCTCTTTTTTTCTTACCTTCGCCTTTTTTTTACTTTCGACCCCCTCAAATTTTATTACATTCCACCCCATCCTCTTTTCCTCTTCCTTCCTCTTTTTCTCTTCCCTCCTTTTCTTTCCCCACCCCTTTCTTTTTCTCTCTCTCCCTTTCCCCTCTCCACTTTCCCTCTTTCTATCTCCCCTTTTTCGCTCTCTCTCTTTTTTCACCCTCTATCTTCCTCTATATTAGTCTTTAGTCTTTTATTGTTTTTCTTCCTCTCCACTCCCAACCTTTATTCAATCAGATAAATCAATCCTAATCGTCAACCGTTTTAGAACAAATGGATTATCCAAGATTAATCTTATTAACTTTCAGACAAGCAACTTTTGTATTTTTTCTGTTTTTTTTTTTCCTTCTCCATTTCCTGTCCAACACCTGCCAGCATGTGAAACTGATGTGAAATCGATGATGATAATGATTTCAAATATCTTTATTATCTATATCATCGTTTGTACTTATCGATTATTCTGCTTCCCACCTCTGACTGGAAAGGTGTGGTCATCTTAGTGACCGCCCTCTTGCCTGACCCAGTCGGTTGTTTCTCTCCTGCCCACGCCACGCTGTTTACAGCAAGGTTTAACATTAGCATCTGTCTGACGCCTCTCGTCATGTGAAATTTTCCAAATGATTTTTGCCACTATTAATTACTTACTAAACTCCGATCTCGTGTCAAATAATCACATACTTCAGACGTTTCAAATTGTTAGCCTTCATCAGGCAATGAAACCCACGTAGCTAACTCCTCCTTGCAACCTCTTTCTCAGAGAAGAGACATTGCTAGTCTCTGTTCTACCGTTATTTGCACCGACTGAGCTTCAATCCATTGTCCCGCCCTGCAAAACATTCACAACAAACACTTGGCTAGCTACAACTACTGTCAACAATTTCCATCACTCTCTGGCTGTGACTAAATCTACATACAAATTCCATGAACAAAGTTTCTTTCTTAGAACTGCTCACGTGTGGAACTCTCTACTGCGGACTTGCTTTCCAGCAACTACAACATGGTGGTCTTCAAGTCCAGTGTAAACAAGTTCTTGTTGAATCATCCCCTTAGATAATCAAATTCTACCCAATTTTTACTATTATTTTGACCGGGAAGATTAATAAAATGGAGACGTTTTTAATGACCTACAAAACAAGAATTATCTTATATTGTTAATATTCATCACCGTTCTATTTTAATCATTTGATTCACAATTATATTTTGAATAAGTAAATATTAACCTATTTATTTCTTAAAATTATTTGAATATTATTTATTGAAAACAAATGTAATTGTTTATCTAATAGCTATAGTAATGCAATGATGATTTTTTTTTTTAATGATGTAAGCTAATCCAGCAGCTGATGCAGGATGTATACCATATTTGAAAAGAATAAAAAAAGAATTACTTTTAGGAAAAGATATTGGGTTTGTATTACTGTACACATAGATTCGAAAAAGTTGTCAAAAAACAAATATATAACAAATAAATGTTATCAAAGGCAAGATAAGCTCGAAAAACATGCAGTGTTTACCGATGTATTGGAAAATTCAAAATGGCGCCCGACTGTCTCTTTAACACGGTAAGTGTGGGAAAAGATGTTATAAATAATAAACTAGACAAAATACTATTAAAAAACAACCGAATATATGTCAACTTATGTCACGGTAACATATATTGAGGGAGTTTCTAACCGTATTTTGTCTAGTTTATTCTTTATAATACCTTTTCCCAAGCTTACCCTCTCCGAGAGAGAGTTGGGCGCCATTTTGAATTTTCCAATGCATCGGTAAACACTGCATGTTTTTCGAGCTGAATAAACATGTTACATTGAATAAAAACACAAAAAATATATCCAGTTTGGTAGAAAAGTAACTTATCTTGCCTTTGATAACATTTATTTGTTATATATTTGTTTTTTGACAACTTTTTCGAATCTATGTGTACAGTAATACAAACCCAAGATATTTTATTTAGAAGAACTTTTGAAGATAAGAATAAGTATATTGCTTTGTAATCATCCCTGAACACATATGTACCATGCACTGGATAAGGCTGGGGAAGCTAGAGCTGTAGCCTTTGATATATCCAAAGCCTTTGACAAAGTCTGTCATGAAGATTAAATCCTATTTCTGGATGAATCAGATTTCTCCTACAGATAAGAAAAATCCAGGGTATTTTTGATGACCGTATATCTAAAGGGTATGATATTAATAGGCCTATAACAACAGAATATTCTTCTCATTGTCCTGACTCTCAATATATATCCGACGCAGTTAATCAACCACACCACTCTGTATATATAAGTATATAAGATATAAACAAATACACACTCAGGAGTCAAAACGATAAAAAGAATATGCTGTTGTCCTAACCCTATATATTAATGTAAGTGTGCCCCCAGGGTCGATCTCTTCCTTTTTCTCTGACTCCCGTCTTCCTTTCTCTCTGTTTCTCATTTCAATTTCTCTCTTTCTCCCTTCGTCTATGTCTCCTCTCGTCTCCCTTTCTCTGTCTCCTCCCGTCTCCCTTTCTTTGCGTGTCTCCTCCCGTCTCCCTTTCTCTGCGTGTCTCCTCCCGTCTCCCTTTCTCTGCGTGTCTCCTCCCGTCTCCCTTTCTCTGCGTGTCTCCTCCCTTTCTCTGCGTGTCTCCTCCCTTTCTCTGCGTGTCTTCTCCCGTCTCCCTTTCTCTGTGTGTCTCCTCCCGTCTCCCTTTCTCTGCGTGTCTCCTCCCGTCTCCCTTTCTCTGCGTGTCTCCTCCCGTCTCCCTTTCTCTGTGTGTCTCCTCCCGTCTCCCTTTCTCTGCGTGTCTCCTCCCTTTCTCTGCGTGTCTCCTCCCTTTCTCTGCGTGTCTCCTCCCGTCTCCCTTTCTCTGCGTGTCTCCTCCCGTCTCCCTTTCTCTGCGTGTCTCCTCCCGTCTCCCTTTCTCTGCGTGTCTCCTCCCGTCTCCCTTTCTCTGCGTGTCTCCTCCCGTCTCCCTTTCTCTGCGTGTCTCCCCCCGTCTCCCTTTCTCTGCGTGTCTCCTCCCGTCTCCCTTTCTCTGCGTGTCTCCTCCCGTCTCCCTTTCTCTGCGTGTCTCCTCCCGTCTCCCTTTCTCTGCGTGTCTCCTCCCGTCTCCCTTTCTCTGTCTCCTCCTATACCTTTATTATTCTTGATATTCATACAGGACTTCCGTGATAAAAGTGTGTATCAGATGGTACATTTGCTGATAACCACGCTCTGTAATAGGCATGAAGGGAAAAAATGATTATACATCCAAAGCAATGGCAAAAACCTTAGAAAATGACCTTTAGCCTAAGGGAATGAGGCCCTAAATGGTTGGTAACATTTAATGCTACTAAGACTAAGCTTCTTTCCTTTAACAACTACAAAAAGACCTTCTCAACTAACGATTGTTATGACAAACACCCTGAGAATCCGCCTTTCAAACTCCTTAGCTCATCATTCACAGGCAACATTGAGGACATTGCCAAGGCTGTTGCAAAAATGGACTCCCTCTACTGTGTTAGAAAATTATTCACACATGAGAGCATCCTATATTTTTACAAAGCCACAATTCATCCATGTAGGGAGTATTGTTGCCATATTTGGGCTGGTGAATCTTTCATTCTCAGACATGTTCCAAAAAAGAGTCTGCCAACCTCCAACTTCTGTCCCATCGCCACAAAATTGCATCCCTGTGCCTGTTTTACAAGTACTTTAGTGGAATGTGCTCTGATGAACTCTTAGCACTTGTGTCCTCATGATGTACATACACCCGACTAGTTCGACAAGAAGCAAAATTCCACCTCTTCACTGTTGAGGTCCTTAAATACCAGAAAACCTTCTACTCTAATAGCTTCTTTTTTTTTTTTTTTTTTTTTTTTTTTTTATTACATTTTCACCCCAAACAAGGCAAATTGCCACTTTGGTGTAGGGGGCTACTATCAGGGGCAACAACTACTGGGGTACTATGTAGGGATTTGGGCAGCAAGGTGTCGGTTCACGTTACACTTGAACTTCTGCACGTCAGTACTGTTGGGGAAGCAGGGACCTGGAATGGAATTCCAGAGTCTTGCGGTTCTGGGGAAGAAACTATTGGAGTAAAAAGATCTTTTACATTTAGGGACCTCTACAGTGTGGGGGTGGGATCTAGTAGCCTGTCGGGTTTGTCGAGGGTGCTCGCGTCGTGGGGGCACAAGTGATTGCAGTTCGTCAGAGCATTCACCACTAAAATACTTGTAGAAAAGGCAGAGGGATGCAACATTTCGTCGATGGGACAGAGGCTGAAGCTTAGATGCCAGTTCAGGGCCTATCAGGTTTGCGACTCTCTTTTGAACCTTGTCAAGGAGCGAGAGACTAGTAGCAGATGCACCAGCCCAGATGTGGCAGCAATACTCCATACATGGGCGAATGGTGGCCTTATAGAGGTACAGGATACTTTCGAGTGTTAGTAGTTTTCTAGCACGGTAGAGAGAGCCTACCTTTCTTGCAGCGGCCCTGGCAATGCCTTCAATGTAATTGTTCCAACTCATGTTTCCCGTGAACGTTAGGCCAAGGAGTTTGAAAAATGTACTCTCAGATAAAGAGTCGTTGGCCATTGCTATGGGTGGTAGAGAGGGTTTCTTGTAATTATTGAATGAAACTAGTTTAGTCTTGGCAGCATTGAATGCGACCAACCACTTTTGTCCCCATTCCACTACAGATTGGAGGTCTTCCTCTAGTTTTTCTGCCATTTCTTTAGAAATGTGTTCATTCGTCTTCCTGTCGTGTCTGCCATAGAGTGTAGTGTCATCAGCATATATACCCATCTCAGAGGCAATGTTGTCGGGGAGGTCATTTATGAATATCAGGAACAATAGAGGTCCAAGGATAGAACCCTGGGGCACCCCCGCATTTATATCATATTGTTTAGATGTGCGACCGTCGAGGACTACCTGGATTTTTCTCTTATCTAAGAAGGATTTAATTATGTTAAGTATTCTACCAGTGATACCGTATGATCTGATTTTACTGAGGAGACCCTCATGCCATACCCTGTCAAAAGCCTTAGATATATCTAGAGCTACCGCTCTGCCTTCCCCCGCTTTGTCCAGTGAATGGTATATACGTTCAGAGATCACAGTGAGGATGTCTGCTGTGGAACGGGCTCGTCTAAATCCATATTGTTTGTCAGTCAGTAGTTTAGCATCTGTAAGATGATGGACTAGAGCATGGTTAATTATGGTCTCAAATATTTTGGCAAAAAGTGGGAGGAGGCTAATGGGGCGATAATTTGATGGGTCTGTCCTTTCGCCAGAATTCTTGAATACTGGTACAACAGAAGCAGTTTTCCAACAGCCCGGAAAGCAAGCTTCATTAAGACATTTGTTGTAGAGTTTGGAGAGAACTGGAGCTACTTCGGCTGAGCACTTTTTTAATAGCACAGCTGGGATAAGATCGGGTCCACATGCTTTTGAGGTGTCAAGGTTTTTTATGATAGCATGCACCTGAGCAGGGGTGGTTTTCAGATCGTCTAGTGTGGCGTCTGTCCGCATAGGAAAGTCAGGTAGGGGGTGGTTCGAAGGGTCCAGTGTGGAGTTTGAGGCAAACCGACTAGCAAGCATGTTAGCCTTGTCGGTTGCTGAGGAGACAACCTCGTGATTGTTGGTTAGTGGGGGAATTGTTGATTGCCCATTATTTACTACACTGTTGTAGATTTTCCAGAAGTCTCGAGTTCCCAGTTTTTGTGCTTCGATGCGCTTTTTAGTGGTTTCCGTAAATTCTCTCTTAGCTGTCGCTATTTTTTTCTTAGTTCCGATTGCTAGACTTTGGAATTCCCTCCCTGTTTTCTGCTTCTCTTACTGTACTAATCTGTAGAAGTTTGAACAGACATCTTGCTGCTCAACTCCCCACAGTCTCTTGTTGGACACGATTTCAAATAGTCGCGCTTTACATTCAAAGTGACAATATGCTTTGTTTTAGGTGAAAAAGATTAAAAAGTAGAAAAAAAAAAAATGATGTCAGTTAATCCAGCAGCTTATTCAGGGTGCGTAACAGACTTGAAAAGAATAAAAAATAGTTTTAGAAAAAAATATCACTTAGAAGAGATTTTGGAGATAAGAATATATTGTTTTGTAATTTAATTCATTGAAGTCTTATTCTGCTTCAGTAATCTCTTATGTTAAGCTCAGGTGGTCCATCTTCATATTGGACATGACTCGAACTTTAGAGATTTTCAGAGATTCTTTAATATTATCGAAAATGCTTATTGACTCTTTTCTCAACTTCATATTCGGTAGTCTGGGCAGCTAGGAAATCAAAGGGGTCATGTGATCATAAAAAATAAATTAATGTGTCTATCTAAATTTCTGCAATGGTGTTCTTTTGCAAACGACCTCATAAATCTTCAAAGATGACGACTATTGTAATGCTATCAATGTATCTAGAATGTTTCTTAAGTTTTTATACCTCATCCACTATGACTATGCAATTCCTACAGCCATGTACCTAGAAAATGGACAAAAGTGGATGGTCGGTGTCAATGCTGCCAAGACTAAACTAGTTTCATTCAATAATTACAAGAAACCCTCTCTACCACCAATAGCAATGGCCAACGACTCTTTATCTGAGAGTACATCTTTCAAACTCCTTGGCCTAATGTTCACAGGAAACATGAGTTGGAACAATTACATTGAAGGCATTGCCAGGGCCGCTGCAAAAAAGGTGGGCTCTCTCTACCGTGCTAGAAAACTACTAACACCCGAAAGTATCCTGTACCTCTATAAGGCCACCATTCGCCCATGTATGGAGTATTGCTGTCACATCTGGGCTGGTGCATCTGCTACTAGTCTCTCGCTCCTTGACAAGGTTCAAAAGAGAGTCGCAAATCTGATAGGCCCTGAACTGGCATCTAAGCTTCAGCCTCTGTCCCATCGACGAAATGTTGCATCCCTCTGCCTTTTCTACAAGTATTTTAGTGGTGAATGCTCTGACGAACTGCAATCACTTGTGCCCCCACGACGTGAGCACCCTCAACAAACCCGACAGGCTGCTAAATCCCACCACCACACTGTAGAGATCCCTAGATGTAAAAGATCTTTTTACTCCAATAGTTTCTTCCCCAGAACCGCTAGACTCTGGAATTCCATTTCAGGTCCCTGCTTCCCCAACAGTACTGACATGCAGAAGTTCAAGTGTAACGTGAACCGACATCTTGCTGCCCAAATCCCTACATAGTACCCCAGTAGTTGTTGCCCCTGATAGTAGCCCCCTACACCAAAGTGGCAATTTGCCTTGTTTGAGGTGAAAATGTAATAAAAAAAAAAATAAAACCTTACATATTGATATGGGACAAGAAGGAAGAAGTAACCTTTCAAGTTAGTGTCCCCAATGATGCCAGATTAAACAGAAGGAAAAGATAATGAAATACCAGGGGTTTATGTATGACATGAAAAGGCTACTAGTCTCTCGCTCCTAGACAAGGTTCAAAAGAGAGTCGCCAACCTGATAGGTCCTGAACTGGCATCTAAGCTTCAGCCTCTGTCCCATTGACAAAATATTGCATCCCTCTGCCTGTTCTACAAGTATTTTAACGGTGAATGCTCCGACGAACTGCAAGCACTTGTACCCTCTCAACGTAAATACCCTCGACAAGCCCAGCAAGCAGCTAAATCCCACCCCTTCACAGTAGAGATCCCTAGATGTAAGAGAGCTTTCTACTCCAGTAGTTCCTTTCCCAGAACTGCTAGACTTTGGAATTCCCTTCCAGGTCCCTGCTTCCCCAACTGCACTGACATGCGGAAGTTAAAGTGAAACGTTACGTGAGCCAACATCTTGCTGCCCAACTCCCTACATAGTACCCCATGATAGTAGCCCCCCTACATCAAATTGGCAATGTGCGTTGTTTGGGGTGAAGATGTAATAAAAAGACACTGGAGTCTTAGGAAGATCCCTGTAATTCCAATAATTATAGGAGCAACTGGATTCATGAAAAAGAATTTAAAAACGGCAGACAAATAAGAAAGTTTTCAAATCAAACCACTTTTAGCTATGATTTGTTTAACGCACAAATTAATACAAATATGTCAGCAAGTTGAAATGAACATTTTGCATTTCAACTTGCTGACTGCTGTATGTGTTATCCATCCAAACAAAGATTTTACTCACTATAAACCATCCTTGGTGTATGGTTACTAGTTCCTGTTAATTTTAGTGCTATGTGACCAGTAGTTTCAGAGTTTATCTGTTAAATATTTACACACACACACACACACACACACACACACACACACACACACACACCTACTGTTTTCTTTATATAGATATGGAGACTTTTAGGGATTATTTTATGTCATAAGGCTGCTCATTAACCTTTTTCTCACTTTTGCCCTATATATAGTAGTCCAAATAATTAAGATCTGCTGGGGATCCTGGATATGATCTTAAACTATATCCGATGGTGAGGCCCCAGTTTGCGGGCTTTGGGGAGTGTGGGGGCCACCCTTTAATTGGCATTGTCTGTCTCTGTCTACATACATACATACCTTTATATATTGGTAGCTTCAATTTTCGACCCAAACCGATTAAAAAGCTTGCCCTATCTCTGAATACCCTTTATGTAAAATTTCAAATGCTTAAAGCAGAAATTGTCTGAGTAATTTGGTAAATTGCAAAGGTCAATTTTTTAAAAATTTTGACCCCACACCATTTATATTTTGGTGCTCAAATCAAATAATATTAAGTTTGATCCATAACCAAGTATCCTACATCTAAAATTTCAAGTGTTTATACCCAAAATTGGCAGAGGAGTTTGGTAGAGTTTTCAACGGTCAAATCGTTGAACTTTGACCCCTTGACGGCCAAATTTCTGTCCAAAAACTGATTAAAAAGATTTTCTTAAATCTCATTACCCCTTATGTCAAATCTTGAGTCTTTAGACCGAAAATTGACAGAGTAATTTGGTAGGGAAATGTATACACACACACACACATATATAGATATATATACACACACATAAATGCATGCATATATATATATATATATATATATATATATATATATATGAGTATATAAATGAATGTGTGTTTTTTTATATATATATATATATATATATATATAGGTACCTATCCTTTGCTCTTTCTATATACGTACTTGTCTTCCTCTCTTTCAAATTCTATCTTTCTCTATTTCTCCCTTTTTATCTCTGTCTCTCTTTTTCCCTTTAGCTTTCTCTTTCTCCCTTCCTCCATTTAGCTTCCTACCTCTCTCTCTTTCCCCCTTTCCCTTTCTCTCTCTCTTCCTCCCTTTCGCTTTCTATCTCTCTCTCTCTTCCTCCCTTTTGCTTTCCATCTCTCTCTCTCTTCCCACCTTTTGCTTTCCATCTCTCACTCTTCCCCCCTTTTGCTTTCCATCTCTCACTCTTCCCCCCTTTTGCTTTCCATCTCTCACTCTTCCCCCCTTTTGCTTTCCATCTCTCACTCTTCCCCCCTTTTGCTTTCCATCTCTCACTCTTCCCCCCTTTTGCTTTCCATCTCTCACTCTTCCCCCCTTTTGCTTTCCATCTCTCACTCTTCCCCCCTTTTGCTTTCCATCTCTCACTCTTCCCCCCTTTTGCTTTCCATCTCTCACTCTTCCTCCCTTTTGCTTTCCATCTCTCACTCTTCCTCCCTTTTGCTTTCCATCTCTCACTCTTCCTCCCTTTTGCTTTCCATCTCTCACTCTTCCCCCCTTTTGCTTTCCATCTCTCACTCTTCCCCCCTTTTGCTTTCCATCTCTCACTCTTCCCCCCTTTTGCTTTCCATCTCTCACTCTTCCCCCCTTTTGCTTTCCATCTCTCACTCTTCCCCCCTTTTGCTTTCCATCTCTCACTCTTCCCCCCTTTTGCTTTCCATCTCTCACTCTTCCCCCCTTTTGCTTTCCATCTCTCACTCTTCCCCCCTTTTGCTTTCCATCTCTCACTCTTCCCCCCTTTTGCTTTCCATCTCTCACTCTTCCCCCCTTTTGCTTTCCATCTCTCACTCTTCCCCCCTTTTGCTTTCCATCTCTCACTCTTCCCCCCTTTTGCTTTCCATCTCTCACTCTTCCCCCCTTTTGCTTTCCATCTCTCACTCTTCCCCCCTTTTGCTTTCCATCTCTCACTCTTCCCCCCTTTTGCTTTCCATCTCTCACTCTTCCCCCCTTTTGCTTTCCATCTCTCACTCTTCCCCCCTTTTGCTTTCCATCTCTCACTCTTCCCCCCTTTTGCTTTCCATCTCTCACTCTTCCCCCCTTTTGCTTTCCATCTCTCACTCTTCCCCCCTTTTGCTTTCCATCTCTCACTCTTCCCCCCTTTTGCTTTCCATCTCTCACTCTTCCCCCCTTTTGCTTTCCATCTCTCACTCTTCCTCCCTTTTGCTTTCCATCTCTCACTCTTCCTCCCTTTTGCTTTCCATCTCTCACTCTTCCCCCCTTTTGCTTTCCATCTCTCACTCTTCCCCCCTTTTGCTTTCCATCTCTCACTCTTCCCCCCTTTTGCTTTCCATCTCTCACTCTTCCCCCCTTTTGCTTTCCATCTCTCACTCTTCCCCCCTTTTGCTTTCCATCTCTCACTCTTCCCCCCTTTTGCTTTCCATCTCTCACTCTTCCCCCCTTTTGCTTTCCATCTCTCACTCTTCCCCCCTTTTGCTTTCCATCTCTCACTCTTCCCCCCTTTTGCTTTCCATCTCTCACTCTTCCCCCCTTTTGCTTTCCATCTCTCACTCTTCCCCCCTTTTGCTTTCCATCTCTCACTCTTCCCCCCTTTTGCTTTCCATCTCTCACTCTTCCCCCCTTTTGCTTTCCATCTCTCACTCTTCCCCCCTTTTGCTTTCCATCTCTCACTCTTCCCCCCTTTTGCTTTCCATCTCTCACTCTTCCTCCCTTTTGCTTTCCATCTCTCACTCTTCCTCCCTTTTGCTTTCCATCTCTCACTCTTCCTCCCTTTTGCTTTCCATCTCTCACTCTTCCCCCCTTTTGCTTTCCATCTCTCACTCTTCCCCCCTTTTGCTTTCCATCTCTCACTCTTCCCCCCTTTTGCTTTCCATCTCTCACTCTTCCCCCCTTTTGCTTTCCATCTCTCACTCTTCCCCCCTTTTGCTTTCCATCTCTCACTCTTCCCCCCTTTTGCTTTCCATCTCTCACTCTTCCCCCCTTTTGCTTTCCATCTCTCACTCTTCCCCCCTTTTGCTTTCCATCTCTCACTCTTCCCCCCTTTTGCTTTCCATCTCTCACTCTTCCCCCCTTTTGCTTTCCATCTCTCACTCTTCCCCCCTTTTGCTTTCCATCTCTCACTCTTCCCCCCTTTTGCTTTCCATCTCTCACTCTTCCCCCCTTTTGCTTTCCATCTCTCACTCTTCCCCCCTTTTGCTTTCCATCTCTCACTCTTCCCCCCTTTTGCCTTCCATCTCTCACTCTTCCCCCTTTTGCCTTCCATCTCTCACTCTTCCCCCTTTTGCCTTCCATCTCTCACTCTTCCCCCTGTTGCCTTCCATCTCTCACTCTTCCCCCTTTTGCTTTCCATCTCTCACTCTTCCTCCCTTTTGCTTTCCATCTCTCACTCTTCCCCCCTTTTGCTTTCCATCTCTCACTCTTCCTCCTTTTGCCTTCCATCTCTCACTTCCCATTCTCTTTCTATATCTCTTTCCTTCCCTGTTCACTCACTATTGCTCTTTCTCTCTCTCTCTCTCTCTCTCTCTCTCTCTCTCTCTCTCTCTCTTCCTCTCTTTCACTTTCTGTCTCCCTCCCTATCTCTTTTATCAAATCATTGATTAAACGAGAAGTCTATGTCAATAGGTAAGTTTCTCAAAGGCAACAAAAAATGTATTATCCAAATGATTGTAAAATTTGCTACAGGTTTCTTTGCGAAAACGTTAAAAGACGAAACTCATTTTAAATTTGTAATTAAATTTAAAATAATTTTATTTGTTTTCCGAATCGTGAGTCCAAGTGTAATCATCTTCGCTCGTCCTTCAGTTCTTGTCTTCATTTCTTCCCACCCTCCCCGTCTCTTTCCCCAAAACAACTCTTCTCTTTTGTCTGTTGGTAAATTAAGAGTTTTCCTTCACTTTCGATTCACAAAGCCGTGTGTAAATTTGTTTTGTGATTGTTATTCTTGTAGTGCAGGCCATGGATAACGTCTCGCGATGCCTTAGAACGGATTCCTGGTGGCTGAGCCACACTTCCACTTTGACCTTTGATTTAGTCGAATTCTTCAAAAATCAAAACCTCAGTTTTCAGTTTTTTCTCCCCAGATTGATACTAGAAGGCGATGAGTGTCAATCATATATAGACTAGCAATCATATATAGAACAAAGAAAATTATGAATGCCAATAAGTAATGTTTTCAATAAAGTAATATTTTTCTTGAAAGTGTGTTCTTTGAAAGCAATGCCTCCCTCTCGCAGAAGAATTCCATCCTAGGAATAATGTTCCCACTTTCACTGTGAAATTTTGCTTTAAGAGCAACATATTTTGAGAGTAGTGCGCTGTGGTTATTTCGGGGCAGCACGCTGTGATCATCTAGGGGCAGTGCGCTGTGGTCATCTAGGGGCAGTGCGCTGTGGTCATCTGGGGGCAGTGCGCTCTGGTCATCTGGGGGCAGTGCGCTCTGGTCATCTGGGGGCAGTGCACTCTGGTCATCTGGGGGCAGTTGACTCTGGTCATCTAGGGGCAGTTGACTCTGGTCATCTAGGGGCAGTGCGCTCTGGTCATCTAGGGGCAGTGCGCTCTGGTCATCTAGGGGAAGTGCACTCTAGAAATATAATTGCTGATAAAATGATAAAATTATATTTGACAACTTTATTGCAAACAAATTAAAATTGGTGCAAGTGTCTTCATGTCAGAATCTTTTGCCAGCTTTGGTGTGGATATTTTCAGAGTTACGTTTTTCAAGAAGTAATTTATTCTAGGAATATAAATAATATTCGACATATAGAATTATATATTCACAACTTTATTCGCCATTAAATAAACCGCAGATGTTTGATATTCCATCAACCAATTCAAACTTTCTTTTCCTATCTCTCATGTGTAGATATTGTATTGTTGAAACAGGAACGTCATACTGCTTAGAAATGGATTTATACTCCAGCCTTTCCTTATGGGAATTGACAATCCTGTTTTTGAGGTCATAAGACATTTTTTTTACCTTCTTCATTATCAAATTTTAGAGAGACCTTTTTGTTCAACACTTTTTCCACAAAATTGAATAAAATGATGAATTTTCTTGAAAAATAATAGGATCCCTGTATTTGTAGTAAATATGTGAGGATGCTACAACACTTAGAATAATAGCTATAGTCACAAAAAATCAAAAAAATCAAATAATACGTAAAATAAAAATGTTCTGAATAATTAGGAACACAACTGATTTTAAAATTGGCATAAAACGGCTATTGATTGTACTTTCCTCATTCTTTCAAAAGTTTCATTTATTCAAAGCCATATTGTTAAACATCTGTATGAAACCCGCCAAAGAACAAAGCATTTTAGGAAGACTGAAATCAGTGATAATTTTTCCATAGGAGTCGTAATAATTTCGAACTTGGCTGTGTATATACACACACAATTTTTATTCATGTAGTTGCAGTGCCAACTACGTTGGCAGAACAGCCCTTAGGTTAGACTAGCCTGTGAGCCCGGCATTGCCCAGGTGTTTGGAAGTGTGTGTTGAGCAAAAAAAAAAAAAAAAAGTTGTTGTAGGCACGCAGGCTCGAACCCGTACTACAAAGGAAAAAAAGAATGTGAAAAAAAAGTGACATCTTTGCCGTTGCGTCCATCGCAAAACCGGAAGTAGCAAAGGTTTAAATTGAGACTAGTCAATCGAAAAGAGGAGATGACTTTAAAAAATATTGGTGAAAAAAGCATCGATCCTTGTAGAAAAGTGTCAAGTTTAGGGTGAAAGAATGAATGTTTTCGCCAATTTTTCGATATTTGCCATCCGAAGGGTCAAGCTTTAAAACAATACCGATCTTGTGAAAATTTGTCGCCTCTGTCGAAAGTTTAAGGCAGATATACAAACGTACATACATACATACATTTAAACAGACAGGTGAGATTTATATTATAGATGGTTGTGTCCAACAACATGTACCCAGCGCAATCAGGAATGGAATCGACCGACTAACGGATGTTTTGAATAATATGTATGGTTCTTCGATAACGGATCATTTGCTTAAAAACCCGTAATGTGCAATGGATTTCAGCAGCGACTCATTTTCTATTCCAAAACATGCTCATTCGTTATTTCATCTGAAGGTCTTGGAGATTGTTCACGTCCATTTAAGCAGACCTTCTCTCTGTAAGCAAAGAGATTGTCTTTTGGGTCTGGATGCAAGAAGTCTCTAAGGCGTTCCCTCTCCATTGTATAATTATCATATCAATAGATTTATTTTGGTCGTTTCCACATTTTTTCCCTCGATAGTTGGATTTTATTTTAACCGTTCTCCCATCTGAATTCAGTTCCCTATACAAAAAAAAAAAAAAAAAAAAACTCGATTCAGCTTTGAAAAGTGAGGGCGAAACCCGGTCAGCTGACTCTACCTCCTTATTTAATTTTTTTTTTTTTTAAATCTTCATTAAATGTTTTCCCTCCGTCATTCTTTTTACCATGGATATAAAAAAAACTCAGTCTTCCTTTTTTAATAGCTATAATAAAATTTTGTACCCACAAAAAAATGAAATATCAGCTTGATGAATCCTGGTGTGGATGAAACAAGGACTATTCTGTGTAGCTTAATTGCCATATATATTTTATAACTCAGTACCTAGCTCTACCTACGTATTGAGTACTGTTGAAGTAAAAGTTTACACATAAATTTATACTTTAGTATATTAACTTGTGATTAAATGAAGTAGTCATGTGTATATATATATATATATATATAAACGAATTTACAAGCTGATCATTTACAAATTCTTCAAAAATTCAACATAAAAAAAATTGTGTACAATTGTTTTTGAGACATTAGCTTTTATTCATATTAAATCTCATCGAATTGGTCATGATACTATTCACTAATTTTAAAGTTGGTGTCAATTCCCGTACAGACGACTGGTGACCGCCTATGAATTTGATAGTCCCTTTGGAGGAAGCCGGTTCAACCTGCCTAGGATGAATGTCATACAACAAACAAACAACAATAATTTCCTGTGCTGATGACGAGATTAGATATCAATAAAAATTAATATCGTCTCAGAAAAGATCGTACACAAGTTTGTTTATGTTGAATTCTTGGAGCATGTGTAAATGATTATCTCATAATTTCGTTTATTTCATGTCTGTGTGGGTCTGCCCCTTCAAGAACTGGGTTCTTACCATTGAGCACTGTATGTTGAAATGGAAAAAGTTTGTCACTTAGCCCACGTGCATAGATCGTGATGTTAAAATCATTTGATCACTCTAGAACTACTTGAATGATATTTACGATTCATAAATGTTAATTTTAACTAAGTTCTTGCTGTGGTTGATGCCAACAGAGAAGTATTTCATTGCTAATGGAATCAGGGATGGCTTCGTGGCTGGATTTTAATCACTCGACTAGATGTAATAGTTACTCTCTGCACAGATAATTCCCAAAAGAATAAAACGCTGGTGTCTTATTTAATGTAGGTATTAAAAAAAAATTATAATAATAATTAAACATTGTAATTTTGCAAACCCATCTCAGCAACAGCCAAATAGTGTAATGATGAGAAGCACTGACTGTCGCCTAGACAGTCGAGTTTCAATCCTGGCTTGAGGTAGTTGGTAAACTGGCTGCACTGATGAGCTGTGATACAGCGAAACAGTACTGTATGTGGATGACTATATATATATATATATATATATGTGTCAGTGGATGATTATATTTTAAAAATAATATATATATGCCACTCCCCATTTAGGGAGTACCAAATTTGTCAAAGGGAAAATTATTCCCAACTCGCATTTAGGTAAAAATGCACTTTTGTATAAATAATTGAATTCGTTCAAAGAGTATCGCTAACAAAAACAAATAAAAACATCTATATATATATATATATATATATATATATATATATATATATATATATATAATGTATATAATAGCAAAAGTACCCGTTGTTGACTGGGTTCAAAAACAGCCTAAAGAAAATGGACTCTGATTTATGAAAGTATGATAGTTTATGAAAAGGAAGGGTTGTAATTTTGGGTTGAATTTGGGGGTATCAAAACCAAAGCAAAATATGATGAAAGTAAAAATAAAATAGATAAACCCCATAATTTATTATACCATACCTGTTCACACTGAAACACTTATCACAATATTCTGTGGATCTATATTAAAAAACCTTGTTAAACTTTGTGACATATTTCCATTTTATGGAGGTCAGGTGCGAACGAACACCCTATAATTTTATTATAACATATTTCTTCAAACTGAAACATAATTATCAAAGTATACTTATGCAGATAGATACGAAAAGTCTTTATTAAAGTTTGTGCCTATTTCCATTCTATGGAGGCCAGGCGCGAACGCAGACCCCACAATTTTATTATACCATCCCTACTTAAGTTAAAACATACTTATCAAAGTATTCTTATGTACATCTATATCAAAAACACTTGTAAACGTTTTCTTTTTAATTTTTAAATGTTTTATTTCCATACTTTGCGGACCAGGTGCGAACGCAGACCCCACAATTTTAATGAACCACCGTTCTGCCAGATCAAACATAACCATTCCTGTGTCTCGATACATCTTCTATTATTATATGGAATCAGTTTTTTAAAATAGTCAACCATATAGGAGCCTATTCGTGACCACACACACACACACACACACACAGCTTTATATTATATATATATATATATATATATATATATATATATATATATATATATATATATATATAGTCATCGACATACAGTCCTGTTTCGTTGTATCAGAACTCATCAGTGCCGCTAGACTAGCACCCCTCTCAAGCCAAGGATCGAACCTATAACCGTCATGTTGACAGTCGGCAGTTCTACCACTTGACTACGGAAGCAATGCCCGCAAATAACCCGTCCGAATGTCTATTTAAACAAACATTCGTCCGCCACTTGTACAGTGCTCAAACTGCTTATTTGTAAACAAACCATGAGCTTTGCATTTTTCAGCCAATTAAGTAGCGAGTGAGATTATTTTTGACAGTGCTCAACCCAAAGAGGGGGGGGGGCTTATATATATATATATATATATATATATTAGCTGACTACAAATATATTTTAAAATTACAAATTATATTTTAAATAAAAACTATATCTGATGTAGTAAAACTGTTATTTTTATTGGTTATGAAATGATTGAAATGATTGAAATAGATTAAATTTGTAGTAAAACTGTTATTTTTATTGGTTATAGTATGAAATAATTGAAATAGATTAAATTTGTTAATGAAAAACAGACTTCAAAATATAGGAATTGACTGATTAGACAAAATCAAGTATCGATTTTTCAAATGCAATGCTATTTAGGTCTAAAGTCAAAAATCTAACTGACTTTGTTTTATTTATATATATATATATATATATATAAATATATACACACACAAAAATCATATATATATTACTTCATCACTTTTTTTTCAACAGCCATCCATCTTTGAGATCTGTTTCCATCTAATATAGCCATTCTCCTCTCTCTCATACGCACATGCATTTATGATGTATGCAACCCCCCCCCAACACACACATACTTTTTTTTTTTTTTTTCGATTAATGTAATATTTTCAATTCCCAGCTTTTAAATGCAGACGGTGAAGAAGAGCTGCGATCCAACTCCTCTAACTTTGGCAAATGCGTTTGTGCTCTCATCACCAAATGAAGTACTTTCTCAGACTCCTTTCGAGTCGATAGATTCTCTCCTTAAATTCTTATTTTTCCTCGCCGACGAGTAGATTTCGTTTTCTCCAAGATGATCTTGTCTAATCACGCGAAGCAATTCACTCACTGACGAAATTCAACAACTGGAACGGCTGAACATGACAATGTTGCTAAGCTTTTATTTTTCGGGGACGGAGCTGGCAGGATGTGTAGGGGCATAATTTGTTTCTGCTTTGGATAGAAGTGGAGAGGGGGGGGCGTATCTTCAGTGTTGCTTTTTCATATCTCTGACATAAATGAAAGTTATAAGAAATACAACATGGTAGCCTTCAAATCCAATGTAAACAAATTCTTGTTGAGCCTGCCCCATAATTGAATTCTACCCAATTTACACATTAACGATTACCACACTACCACCTTACATTCATTGGCCCTTATCCTTGAGTGGCCTTTGGACCTTGATAGGTGGTGATTCCTAAGTAAAAAAAAAAATCCAGAGTATTCTAATATTTTTCCAGACATTTGCTTTGGAAGAGATGAGGAAAATATTTAGCCGCAGGTTTGTCATTCATATTTAGAATCTTCGGACTACTGTTCCCATCTTGAGTGTTGTTATCACAACGTTTCGGTCGATTTAACTTCCGACCTTCTTCAGGTGTATCTTATCCAACTTGGGAATCTGCACAGAATTTCAGACGGAACCCTTTATTTAATCCATGGCGGTAGCATGTTCTTGTTGCATCAGCCTTGACTGGGTAGAAGTCCTAAGTAATTTGCAATTGTATTTTGAATGTTGCCCACACTGAGGATTGAACCTTCAACCTCCAGAAGAGTATAACTGTTACAACTGAATTTTATTAAGTACACTATCAATTGCACCACTGGTCCTTGCAAACAGAGTTTGACAAGATACACGTTGGAGGTTACATCAATTGAAACGGTATGAAAATAACACACAAGATGAGAACAGCAGTCCGAAGAATCTAAATAATACTAGCCTGGGTGCTGGCGTTGCCCGGGTGTTTGTAGGTGTGTGTTGAGCAAAAAATAAAAAAAAAAAGAACTGCCCGCCTCTGGAACACTGTTCCACTGGCCTACTTCCTAGTTATATACAACATGGTAGACTTCAAATCCAATGTAAACAAGTTTTTGTTGAACCATACTCATAAATCAAATTCTACCCAGTTTACACTATTAACGATTACTACATTACTGCCATACATTCATTAACCCTTATCCTTGAGTGGCCTTCGGGCCTTGACCCAGTCCAATGCAGCCATAGCCGAGATTGAACTCACTACACGAGTTTGTAGTGTAATTCAAATCTTGTTGGTAGCTGAATACTTGATGCTTCACCAAGGCTATCAAGGGTATTTTTTTATTGTGGCGCCATCACTAGATGGGCTGCCTACCATCGGCCTTGATAAGTGGTGACTCCCAATAAAAAACAACGAAAAAAAGATTAACAAGGTCTCTCTTCCCATCCCTTTATTCCTACTTCACCCTCCCTCCCATTATCCGCTTTCCTTCTTAATTTTTACACTCTCCAGTCTCTCCTCTTCTTTTTGTCTCTCATTTCTCTCCCTTGACTTCTTCTCTCTTTCATCTTTCTTAATTATTTGCATCATTCCATTACTCCTGTTGCTCTTTTTTTTTCTAGTGTTTCTCTTGCTGTAATCCTCTAAAAAGATAAAACTTCCTCTAATCATATTTCCTCCATTTAAAAAAAAAACAAAAAAAACCAAAGAATCGAATGAAAACTGAATTTGTTTCTCTTTTTTCTATTATTTCGTCGCAACATTTGTGCTGCCGCCAATCCATGCCAGCGGGGGTCGACGTCTACATGCGTTTAGAAAGTGGTTTTATTCTTGCATCCCCCATTTTCCGTTTGACAGCTGTTTTTGTCTAAAGAGCTTTTCACCCCTGGAATCGGTTTATCTATTTCCTGCTGCCAGTCTCAAAGAAATTGATTTTGGCAATTTCGACACTGGAAAGAGATTCTAATCGCATCAAAAGACCTCCCTTCCTTCCCCGAAATAAGGTTAATATCCAAAAATAAAACAAAAATTTCTATGTTGTTTAAAAATAGAATTGCTCTCATAGAAACCCTAGAAAATACACTTTGGTTCTAAAACCTGGTTCTTCATAAGAGGTTCGACCCTTTTGTCTAAAATAATTGATACTAGGTGGCCATTGTTGTATATTAGCACTCCCAGGTGTCATTGAGTCACCTAAGCAAGGAGATTATTGTTAATGGCCCACAAAGAACTCACACAGATCATAAAGGATTTCTCCGTGAGAACAACCTGTGGTGTTTCCTGGAAACTGAGTGACAGCAAGTCTTCCCAGATTTCCAGTACTCTCCATCTCTTTTGATAACATTTGCAAATGAATTTGCATTATCGCAACATCCGCTTACCATCGATTTCTCGCTAACAGCGGCCCTTGGCCTCTACTGGAGTTTGAGTGGCAATAAGACTCTCTTGGCATTTGCCCAGAAGGTCTCTCCTCAGTCTTTCCACCCTCCTTGAGCCTTCTCGACTATTTGGCTTCATTCTTTGGGGGGAGGGGCGGTGATTAGAGAATCGGGATGGAGAACTTATAGAGATGCAGCTTCAATGTTCTTGGTTCCATGTAACGTTTCGTGTTTTGTCTCTGCAGTAGCTCGTCTTACCCGTGCATGTGGCTTATGTATTAGTCTCTGCATTCCAGGGTTTTTCTTGATATTTCAGCTGTTTTCATTATAGTTATTCGTTGTATCTTTCCAGCCATTCCTCTGATTCCAATTTCTCGCATTCTCTTCTCAAAGTTTTTTGGAATTGTTCCTAGTGCTCCTACTATTATAAGTACTGTCTCTAATTTTTTTCATCATCCATATCCCTTTCAGATCTCTGGCTAGCTGTATATATTTGCTCCGTTTCTCCTTTACTTTGATATATCTATCCTGTGGTCAGCTGGAATAGCAAAGTCTACGATTTGGCAGGACTTTCTTGTTGATTATTACGACATCTGGTCTTCTTGCTTGGATGGGTTTATCTGTTTGTATGTCCATGTCCCATAAGCTTTTGTGATTCTCGTTTTTCAATGACTGTTGCTGGCTTATGCTTGTATCATTTGTCTGTGTGTTTGAGATGCAGTTGTTTGCATAATTTCCAGTATACTGCCTTTCCCACTTGGTTGTGTCTGTTCTTGTATTCCTTTTGGGCCAGTTTGCTACATTCACTTACTCTATGGTCTATTGTTTCACCTCTTTGTCCACAGAGTCTGCATTTGCTGTTTTCTTGTGTTTTGTCAATCTTTGTTTGATGTGGTTGGTTCTTTTCGAGTTATCTTGTGCTGCAGTTATTAGGGATTCAGTTTCTCAGTTTATGTGTCCTTTGCACATCTATGTCCAAGTGTTTTCATTAATCTCATCTTTTGTCATCCTTATGAATCTTCCGTGCAGTTGTTTCTCTTCCCATTTCTATTTTCTTGCTTTATCTTTTGTCTGTTTTCTGTTTTATTGATTTTTTTCAGTGTCTCTCACTGCCATTCTTATTCTTTCAGTGTTTTGCATTATGCGTTTTTTGTGTTTTTCTAGCAATTTCACACAGTCTTCTATACAGACCAGTCCCCTCTCGCCGTCTTTCCTTTTCACATAGAGTTGGTTAACATCGTCCTTCGGGTATAGTGTGTTGTGCATGTTCATGAGCTTCCTGGTCTTCTGATCGAGCTGTCTTGGTTCTTCTTTAGTCCACCCTATGAATGGTCCAGAGTATCTTACTAGCGATACTGCCCATGTATTTATACCTTTTATTAGGTTTCTGCTATATAATTTCGTTTCCAGGAGTTGTCTTGTTCTCCTGAGGTTTTCCTTTCCAATTCTCTTCCATTTCTGTTGCTCTGATGGCGTCTGCTTCCAGAACTCCTAGATATTTATAGGCGTTTTGTTTCCCCAGTGCCCTTATCTCTGTTTGGTTGGGTAGTTCCATGTCTTCTGCCGTCTCCAGTTTTTCCTTTCTTATCACTTGTAGTGCGCACTGTTCCATACAAAACTCCATTTGGATGTCCTGGCTGAAGATCCTGGTGTTTATTAATGTCTCCAGTTCATTTTCGGTCCTTGCAAAAAGTTTGATTGTCCATGTACGTCAGGCGGTTCATTTTTTCGTCCGTGTTAGAGAACTTGTATCCGGCTTGGCACTTTCTCAGTATATTGTTCAAGGGCATCATGGCTATGATGAACAGTAATGCTGATAGTGAAAAGGCAAAAACCGGCTTCAAAACCAAGTAGGTTATGCCCTTTTCTGCTCTGTCTGAGCTTAACTCTATTGCCCTCTCTATTGCGAAACTTTAACAAAACAAACACTTGTCTAGCTACAACCACTGTCAACAATTTCCCCCACTCCCAATCTGTGCCTAAATCTTAAATGCAAATTCGATGAAAAAAAGCTTCTTTCCTAGAACTGCTTTCCTGTGGGACTCTGTTTTGCTGGTCTGCTTTCCAGCTGACTACAATATGGTCATTTTCAAGTGCAATGTAAACAAGTTTTTGCTGAGCTGTCCCCTTAATTAATCAAATTATACCCAATTTTCACAACTACAATTACTACACTAAGCTTTCTTCATGGAATTTGCATTAAGATTTAGGCACAGATAGGGAGTGGGGGAAATTGCTGACAGTGGTTGTAGCTAGATGAGTGTTTGCTTTGTTAAAGTTTCGCAATAGAGAGGGCAATAGAGTTAAGCTCAGACAGAGCAGAAAAGTTTGGCAAGGGGGCGGGGGGCAAAAGATTGAAGCTCAGACGAGCACTTATAAAAATAACAATAGAGCAGTGACAGGCTGTTAATGTCTCTTCTGTGGGGAAGAGGTTGCAGAAAGCAGAAAAGGGCATCACATACTAGGTTTTGAAGCCGGTTTTTGACTTTGTCATATTGCCACTTGAACATGAGCGGCTATCATTTTGAATCTTATCTAGGAACATGGAGCTCAGATGAGCATTTGTCATGAAAATAACTATAGAGCAGAGATAGGCTCACAACGTCTCTTCTGTTGGAAAGAGGTTGCAGGTAAAAGAAAAGGGTGTCATCTACTAGGTTTCAAAGCCGGTTTAGAATTCTATTAAGGCAAGATAGCGTGTGCCAAGCAGCTCTTGCTCAGATGTGGTAACTTGGATCTACTTGGCTCTTAAAAACTTGGTTTCAGAAAAATATTATTGCACCTCATGAATTACCTAAAGCATTTTGTAGCTAGGGCTGGCTCAATCCTAATGAGCAAAATGTATACTCATATCTGAGTTCTGCTAATGGCGACGACTACACCAAGACTTTTCACGTTCATACATACGTTATCATCTTCCACGCATAAAAAGAAAATAAGATTGTCAAATCAGCAAAATAGTGATTGGTGATTAATCCAATGTCACAAAGGTAAAAAAAATAATCTAACTTAAAATGAATTGTTCCCAAATCAAATTATGACATCCAATGCAAACTAGAGGTATTCGACCATCACTACCGTATCCTCCATGTTCACTGGCAACAGTTTATTCCTAACAGTACAATTCTGCACTCTCTGCAAGATCCCCTCCCTCCGAAAATCTTTCCTTGCTTCATTGGTTCAGCTACACCCTCCGATAACACATCTGTGAAGTCATCAACCCAACACCATCACCAGCAGGCTGGAAGAAACATTGCGGTGTCCAACTTAAAACCCGACTCAGCATGATGAAGCAGGATGCTGAACTGATTCTAGATCCTCACCTTTACGGGATCTGTTGCTGGAACTGTGAATGGTTTGCACTCATAACAGAAGTAGTTTTGGATCACTGCGCCTGGTCAGCCTCAGCCAGTGTTCATGACATGGTGAACTTGTTAGGAAGAGCCGGTTCAACTTACCCAGGATGAATGCTGAAACCATGACATGATCATCCTATCAATTAAAACGGTACCTGTTTTATAAGGACTTTAATAGAATGTGCTCCAATGAACTAATAGCACTTGTGCTCCCTCGATGTACATAGCTCAGACTCACCCGGCAAGCAGCTGTTTGGGTCTCTAGATGCTGGAAAGACTTCTACTCTAATAGTTTCTTTCTTTAGACTGCTAGACTTTAGAATTCCATCCCTATTTCTTATTTTCCTGACTGTACTAAACTGCAAAAGTTTAAATGTAATGTGAACAGATATCTATCTACTCAACTCCCCAAAATGACCTGTTAATAGTAGCTCTATGCTCCAAGTGGCAATATATTTTGTTTGAGGGTGAAAAAAAAAAAAAATGTTGCTTATGAAATTGGGAATTTTTGGTTGAATATTGTATTTAGCTGCCATATTGGATTTTCCCACAGGATTCGAACCGGCATTTTTTAAAGTCATGTTACCATGGTGATTACCTATTGCAGAAATAAACTTTTCCTATTCCTTTGGCTTTCTTCTCTTGAGGGTGCTGATGGTGGTGGTGGCGGGGCGTCTGCAGGTGATCTAATTAGAACTAATGGATGTTTTTGTCTTGCAATCTACATGATGCCCGTCGATTTGCCGTCAATGGGACTCGCATCTCCTTTCGCATCTCCTCTCGCATCTCCTCTAACCTTAGAGTTGCGAACGTTTATCTTCAAGAATGCTACATCTGATGCATATGTCTACCAGCATCTAACGATCGGCTTAAAATAAAATATACAGCATAATCACGTTGACGCACCGATTCTTGTTAAATTACCAAAGTTAAGCAATGTTAACGTAGTTAGTACCAGATGGATGACCATTTGGGAATACCAGGAGAACGGCAATACCTCCCTGTAAGAATTGCAAAAATCTAACACCATTGCCATTCTTGACTGGGATATACATGTTGGATATTTTTTTTTTTTACATAGGCATCACCACTTATCAAGGCCAAGAGGCCACTCAAGGATAAGGGTTAGAGAGTGTACAGTAGACATTGGACAATATAGTAATCATTAGTAATGAAAATTTGGTAAATTTGATAACTTATATAGAACGGCTCATCAAGAACTTATTTACGTTAGACTTTTTTTTTTTTTTTCATAGGTATCAACACATTATCAAGGCCAAGAGTCCACTCAAGAATAAGGGTTAAAGAGTGTACAGTAGAAATTGGACAATATAATAATCATTAGTAATGAAAATTTGTTAAATTTGATAACTTAAGTGGAACGGCTCATCAAGAACTTATTTACGTTAGACTTGAACACAACCATATTGTAGTCAGCTGGAAAGCAGGAAAACGGAATACAATTCCACAGGTGTGCAGTTCTAATAAAAAAGCTTTGTTCATGGAATCTACGTTTAGATTTAGGCACAGATAAAGAGTGGGGGGAATTATTGATAGTGTTTACAGCTAGACGAGTGTTTCTTGTGAAAGTTTGGCGAGGGGGGACCATAGATTGAAGCTCATTCGAACACTTTCCATGAAAATAACGATCGGCTTAAAATATACAGCATAATCACGTTGACGCACCGATTCTTGTTAAATTACCAAAGTTAAGCAATGTTAACGTAGTGAGTACCAGATGGATGACCATTTGGGAATACCAGGAGAAAGCCAATACCTCCCGGTAAGAATTGCAAAAATCTAACACCATTGCCATTCTTGACTGGGATATACATGTTGGATATTTTTTTTTTTTTTTTTTTTTTTTACATAGTCATCACCACTTATCAAGGCCAAGAGTCCACTCAAGGATAAGGGTTAGAGAGTGTACAGTAGACATTGGACAATATAGTAATCATTAGTAATGAAAATTTGGTAAATTTGATAACTTATATGGAACGGCTCATCAAGAACTTATTTACGTTAGACTTGAACACAACCATATTGTAGTCAGCCGGAAAGCAGGAAAACGGAAGACAATTCCACAAGCGTGCAGTTCTAAGAAAGAAGCTTTGCTCATGGAATCTACGTTTAGGTTTAGGCACAGATAAAGAGTGGGGGGAATTATTGATAGTGTTTACAGCTAGACGAGTGTTTCTTGTGAAAGTTTTGTAAGTATGGGCGCTAGTTCAGGTTGAAGTTTTTTGAGTACTATAATTGGAATACTGTCAGGGCCAATTGCTTTACTGGAATCAAAGTTTTTGATTAGCTTGGCAATATCACGTACAGATATACGTATATCACATAGCGTGTTTTCTGATACAGGAGGAAATATTGGGGGTTGGCGGCCTTGGTCGCAAAGGGTAGAATTATTGACCGGGCAATGCCAAAAATTGTGCTAGTTGATGATTATTATGATTATTCAAGCCAAAAAATTTTGTCAGCTAAAATATGTTTAAGAATAATAAAAATATTTAGAAGAAATATTTATTTACATTTAATAGTTCCCAGGAATGTTAACTTAATAGATGGAATTTAAGCTACCAGTAATATAAACAAAGATGTGACAAAAATCCAGCAAGGTTCTTTAGGCTGTGTAGTGATGATGTAGTGGAAAAGATGGATTTTGAGAAATGACAGTTTAGTTATGAGGGAGATCAGTTTGATATGCAACGCGTTAGCGGGCAGACGGGGCTTTTGGACATTGACGTCTGTGGAAGTTCTTATAATATTAAGACGTTCACGTAGGTTAATTAATAAGTTAATTAATAACCTTCGATAGTTAATTATGTATTAAAAAAAGAACAGACCTTGCTTGTTTCAAATAAAATTCATATTGGAAGTCATATCAACGATTGATAAAAAGATTAAATTAAAATGTAACATGTTTTTAGTTTTACACACAAACACGTAGAAGAGGCACGTCTGGTTTTATTTACATGATGAGACATGAAGAGACAAAGTACATATAATCACTCATTTATATAAACAAAGGGGGAGATAACTCAGAGTTACTAAACAGCTTAAATTACATGTCACCTAAACCAAACCAGGGGGAGCAACTTTTCAAAAAGCAGTTGTAGTCTTCATAGTATTAAAAACCCGACTAACATTGACAAATTTCCAGTACTTCTTTATTGTTTTCACTGGTCGCCATTCTTAACATGAGGAGGGGTGTTTTGTATTGCTTGGAGCATGCGTCAAGTGTCTTAGGTAACAAGAAAAAAAAATGGCGGTTACTTTAAAGTATTAGATAAAACATGGGAATATGAAAGTGTTAATATCATAAAAATTAATTGCCAGCAACAAATTTAACTATGATATTCGTTCATGCCATACCTGAATACCCCTAAAAATCAACTTTTTAAATGTAAGTTTTCATTTGGTCCTCTGGCCATTCCATGACCAAAATGGTCGTGGAATGGACAGTCTAGAGAAGATATTCTCTTAGATCTCTACATTGTTAGTCTGGTTGCTTCCTTGCCTCGAAATCTCTTGAAATTCTGTCCTTTCCCTGGCGTGATCATTTATTTAATATCATTACAAGGAGAATAAGATGATTTAAATAAAGAAACAAAAAAGATGAAAGCAGTATTAGGAGATTAAGAGGATGACATAAATAAACAAGAAACAAAAATGATTATAGTTGCAACAGCAGCTTAGCTTAGTTATTTAGATTCCAATATTTGCCACTCGACAACAACACAAATTCAATCTAAAAAAGAATGGAAAGAAAAGACACTAAATCTGTATTTTAATGAAAGAAATATTGAGTACTTTTTACAATAGCCAACAAAACAAAAAAGGAGGTTAAACAAATTAATATTACCAAAGGCAAGATACGTTACTCTTTTACCTATCTGAATAATTTTTTTTGTTTTAACTTGTTTTAACTTGTTTTAAAGCGTTTATTTTATTTAAAAACAAAAGTAGTGCAAAAGTCTGTAGAGTTCCTATTTACTATGCCTCCCCACGGGACAGAGTTAGACACCAGGGTCGTTTTTTAACGTGGAGAAAAGGAAAGTCTGTAGAGTTAGAACAACAACAACAAAAAATGACATTGTATTTACATCCTGTTTGGAGCCTTGATAATCGTTCAAAAATCGAAAATTAAAACAAAATACTGGTAGGACATTTCGATTTTCGCAGGATTGGTAACATTAATTGGATATGCTTTTTATTTCATTTACGATTTGTGAGCGATTATCAAGACTCCAAACAGGATGTAAGTACAACACCATTTTTCCATTTAAGTCCACCAACTTTACATTTGTTTTTTTAGCACCCCCCACCCCAAGAGACAATTAAAATATAAAAAATCCATTAAGATCGAAAAAAGATTAACTTTTTTGGCCTTTGGTAACATTTATTTATTATATATTTCAATTTTTTTTTCTGTTGGTTATTCTAATAAATGTCCAAGATTTCTTTCATTGTATTAAAATATAAACTTTACATCTTTTTTCTTCATTCTTTCTGTAATTGAATTTGTGTTGTCGGGTGACAAATATTGGAATATAAATAAACGACTACTCTAACCAGCTACTACTACTACTACTACTACTGTAATATTTTTCTTCTTTATTTATGTTGTTTATTTATGTCATCCTTTTACACTATTTTGCTGCTACGATTTCTGCATTTGACTTCCGTTTCTTTTTTCATTTATTTAAATCGTCTGATTCTTCTCTTGCATTGCGTCTCTCACTACTACCCACATTCCCCCACCTCCTCTTCCTCCTACGTTTCCTTTCACTATTCTCCTCCTCCAATCATTTCGCTTCTTATTGCCGACCACCTGAAAGGGTACAAAACCGGCTTCGAAATCTAGTGGACGATGTCCTTTTCTCCTTCCTATTACTTCTGTCTCACAGATGAGACGTTGAGTTTGTCTGGCCTATCGTTATTTTCATGACAGATGGTCGACTGAACTTCAATCTTTGATCCTCCCTCCGTAAAATATTCGCAACAAACACTCGTCTGGCTACAGCCCCTGTCAATAATTTTCCTTACTCTCTCTCTCTCTGTAACCTAAAACTAAACGCAACATTTCACAAGCAAAGTTTCTTTGCTAGAACTGCTTATCTGTGCAACACATTACTGTGGGGCTGCTTCCTAGCTGAATAAAACATAGTCGTTTTCAAGTGCAATGTAAACAAGTTCTAATTGAGCCACCCTCTTAATCAAATCATATCAATTTCCACTATTAATGATCATCACAGTGTTGTCTCACCGGTTACCTGACACTCATTAACTCTTATTCTCAAGCGGCCTTTGGAACTTGATAAATGGTAAGTCTTTGGTAAAAGTAAATTTAAAACATACAATGTGCAAGCAAGCAAGCAAAATTATCAAAGCTTCAGTATCATATATGACTGTGTCATTAATCACATAAACTAATATACGAAGATATAATTTTTGCGTAAAGGTTCAGTATTTACTTCAACATTGCTCAATACATAGGTAGAGCTAGGTAGTAAGTTTTGAAAGCTCCACAGAATTTTCCGCGTTTTAATCTCGTGAGAATTTGTCGAGAATGAAACCTGGAATATTCTGTGTAGCTAAATTGCCATATATATTTTCATAACTTACTAATTACTCTATCTCTCTCTCTCTCTCTCTATATATATATATATATATATATATATATATAATCCAATCCCGCATTTTGCTAATTCCTACCCTCTGATGAGAAGGAAAGTATTTCTTCGAAACTCCGGATTAAGGACTATCCATTTATCTAGTGTTTCCTTTTCAGATTAAATATGTTTTTAATTCATTTCAAAGTGTTTTTTAACATATTTTATTAACTGTTTGCTCATATTATAAGCTCTATTTCCTATTTGGTTTTATCGAGCTTTTTTATCTAGCTGAGATAATTTTATAAATATTAATTCTTTAATATTCATAATTCACTTTAATTTTACCATCTTGGATCATTTTGGTAAATTCAATTGTAATTTTCATTATTTATATATATATATATATATATATATATATATATGTCTATATATATATATATATATGTCTATATCTATACATATATATATATGTCTATATCTATACATATATATATGTCTATATCTATACATATATATATATGTCTATATCTATACATATATATATATGTCTATATCTATACATATATATATATGTCTATATCTATACATATATATATATGTCTATATCTATACATATATATATATGTCTATATCTATACATATATATATATGTCTATATCTATACATATATATATATGTCTATATCTATACATATATATATATGTCTATATCTATACATATATATATATGTCTATATCTATACATATATATATATGTCTATATATATATATATATATATGTCTATATCTATACATATATATATGTCTATATATATATATATATGTGTGTCTATATCTATATATATGTCTATATCTCTATCTCTCTCTCTATATATATATATATGTCTATATCTATATATATATATGTCTATATCTATATATATATGTCTATATCTATATATATATGTCTATATATATATATGTCTATATCTATATATATATATGTCTATATATATATATGTCTATATCTATATATATATATGTCTATATCTATATATATATATGTCTATATCTATATATATATGTCTATATCTATATATATATATGTCTATATCTATATATATATGTCTATATCTATATATATATGTCTATATCTATATATATATGTCTATATCTATATATATATGTCTATATATCTATATATATGTCTATATATCTATATATATGTCTATATATCTATATATATATGTCTATATCTATATATATGTCTATATATATATATATGTCTATATATATATATATGTCTATATATATATATATGTCTATATATATATATATATGTCTATATATATATGTCTATATATATATATGTCTATATATATATATATGTCTATATATATATATGTCTATATCTATATATATATGTCTATATATATATGTCTATATCTATATATATATGTCTATATATATATATATATATGTCTATATATATATATATATGTCTATATCTATATATATATATATGTCTATATCTATCTATATATATATGTCTATATCTATATATATATATATGTCTATATCTATATATATATATATATGTCTATATCTATATATATATATATATGTCTATATCTATATATATATATATATGTCTATATCTATATATATATATGTCTATATATATATATATGTCTATATATGTCTATATCTCTATATATATATATGTCTATATCTCTATATATATATGTCTATATCTCTATATATATATGTCTATATCTATATATATATATGACTATATCTCTATATATATATGTCTATATCTCTCTATATATATGTCTATATCTATATATATATATATATGTCTATATCTATATATATATATATATATGTCTATATCTATATATATATATATATATATGTCTATATATATATATATTATTATTTTTAAAACAGTAATCTACGTACACGCGTGTTTCGAGGTCATTACCTCTCGTTAGCATAGTTCAACTGTTTCTAGGCATCGAACCTCAGACCATGTTTACCACAGTCCGGTGCCTTAACCGTTAGGCCATAATGAGGTCCGAGGCGGAGCCAATATTAACCGTATGTATCGCTTGAAAAAAACGATAACAAAATCTAAATTTATAAGCAATAAAAATAAACAGTATAATTAATCTAGGGATTATGGCCTAACGGTTAAGGCACCGGACTGTGGTAAACATGGTCTGAGGTTCGATCCCTAGAAACAGTTGAACTACGCTGACGAGAGGTAATGACCTCGAAACACGTGTGTACGTAGATTACTGTTTTAAAAATAATAAAATAAATAAAAATATTATATACGTCCAAATTGAAAAAAAAAGGGCGACTTTCTAAGTAAATAAAAAAATGAGCTCTGAGGCGGAGCCAATATTAACCGTATGTATCGCTTGAAAAAAAACAACAATAACAAAATATATATATATATATATATATATATATATATATATATATATATATATATATATATATTCCCGGATAAAAATATCCAAAAGTAAAAACTATTAAATATAACGAGGTTAGGAATAGCTCTCAGTAAACAGAGCAGGATATTATTTTATTCAATTTAGGTAAACATAATTCCCATTTGTCACGACAATAAATTTACTGTTTGATCTAAAAAGATTTCATCACGTGATAGAGGCCTCCGGTCTTCATTGAGGCCAGTCTTTTAACGAAAAGAAGAAATTTCGAAAGCTTTTTTTTTCTTTTTCTTTTCTTTTTTTAATTTATAATTTCTATGGTGTGATTGGAAGCACTTCTATATACGGGGGAGTTCAACGAATAAGATTCTTTAAGAGGAGATTAATCAGGATGATGCAAAACTCAACAAATTGCTTTTGGAGCTTCTGTAGATGAAGTATAAAAGAACGATAATATAAACAATATATACTAATGCATAGAGTTTTATTCGTTTATTCAATACTAGCCTGGGTGCCCGGCGTTGCCCGGGGGTTTGCAAGTGTGTGTTGAGTAAAAAAAAAAAAAAAGTGGTAGTAGGCAGGCAGGCTCGAACCTGTGACGCGAAGGCGAAAAAGAAAGTCAAAGAAAATCTGAGGTCTTACCCCTACTCCATTACGCGACCGGAAGTTTGGAACGTTAAAATTAGGCAAACTCAGTCCATTGTTCTCTTTTTTTTTTTTTTTTTTTTTTTTTACAAGGGTGTCACCACTTATCAAGGCCCAGAGGCCACTCGAGGATAAGGGTTAATAGGTATACATTAGTCATTGTGATTTTAGCATAGTAAACAGTGGGAATTTTGTAACTTGGATTACTTGGGGGGACGATTCAATTAGAACTTGTTCACATTGGACTTTTTCTTTTTTTTTTTTTTTTCATAGGTATCAACACATTATCAAGGCCAAGAGGCCACTCAAGAATAAGGGTTAAAGAGTGCACAGTAGAAATTGGACAATATAATAATCATTAGTAATGAAAATTTGTTAAATTTGATAACTTAAGTGGAACGGCTAATCAAGAACTTATTTACTTTAGACTTGAACACAACCATATTGTAGTCAGCCGGAAAGCAGGAAAACGGAAGACAATTCCACAGGCGTGCAGTTCTAATAAAAAAGCTTTGTTCATGGAATCTACGTTTAGGTTTAGGCACAGATAAAGAGTGGGGGGAATTATTGATAGTGTTTACAGCTAGACGAGTGTTTCTTGTGAAAGTTTTGCGAGGGGGGACCATAGATTAAAGCTCAGTCGAACACTTTCCATGAAAATAACGATACATCAGAGACAAACTCGCAACATCTATTCTGTGTGTTCTTTTATTCTTCATATTGTATATATATATTTGTATATATGTATTTATTTTTATTGCTTTTACAGAAACACTTATAGTTGGCTAGGTTTTGACTTTGAAGTAATAATTTTAGCTCCTTATATCAAATGGCTTCATGCCTTGTCTGTAACGATTTATATACAGGAAAAATAAATAAATACCAAGACAATTTTTTTAAAATGTTTTTCCTTTTTTTTTCTTTTCTTTTTTTTTGCTAATTGTACTATGTTGATTCAGCATTGAGTACTTGTGTAGATTGATGATCTTTTAAGCCAACGCATTTCAGGTGGAAACATTATTACACACGTGTCATGTGGAAATTAGTATAAATTTCTAAAAATTACGAAAAATGAACCAGTAGAAGTTGTGCTAGATATATTAAGAAAAAATTATTTACAATTACAGTCTGTTTAAAAAATGGCGGGCCCTTAATTTAAGTCAATTTAAATCAAGGGAGATAAGTCAGTTTGTCATATTGAATTAGTCGCACAACTGTTCCACATTAAAACATACGATAACACTTGATAATTCGATAAATTCTATTTTTACTTGTAATTATTTTCTACTAGATCATTTTTCGTAATTTTTGGAATTCATACTAATTTCGACATGACAACGTAAGTACGTAAAAGTGTTTTCACCTGAAATGCGTTGGTTTAAAAGATATCCAATCTACACAAACACGCAGCTCTGTCTTGCATTAAAAAAAAATTCTTTTATTGTATTAAAAAAATATATATAACAAAAACATGAATTTCTGTCGTCGTCGGGTGGCAAATATCGAAATATAAATAAATGACTTGTCTAAGGTTACATGTCGGGGAGGGGGGGGGCACCGATCTCTTCCTGCCCGAGGGTCGAGTTTCCTTTTACTGCGGATTTTCTCTCCAGTTACCGTAGTAAATCCTGATCTACTTTTGCTGTCTCTGCGTAAATGCCAGGTTTCCGTGACGATCCGAATCCATCATGGCATCAACGTCCCCCCTTCCCGTCGCGCTTCCCTCCTTCCCCGTCGCGATCCGGAGTGATCATTCCTATCGGGGCCGTAATTGAATGTCAATGAAACTATTTTTTGATGCCAAATGATCTGCAACCGTACGTAGGGGTGGCGGAAGGTTGGTAAATGAATGTGAGGGCAGGGATATGATGTCCAGCCAGCATCTTCTGAAAGATGCTGGTGACGATTAACGAGCGATCATTTGCCAATTCAAGACGAATTTAATATCACTGTCTCTCTCCTCCGTCTCAATGTAATTGTTCCGGGTTCGATTTCAAGCGGAGGATTCAATCGGCAATTGCATAGAATGGCGTGTAATGGGAGTGTTTACGCAGAAAGCCAACTACCCCCTCCCCGTCTCGACGAGAGAGAAAGAGAGAGAGAGAGAGAGAGAGAGAGAGAGAGAGAGACAGAGAGAGAGAGAGAGACCTATTTATGTGCACGTCCATGTAAAAGAAAATCTCATGATTTGGCCGCCCTAAAAATATTGTCTTCTTTTTCCATCCGGTTTGTTTCTCGTGATGAACGTATTTTTTTTTATTTATTTATTTATTTTGTGTAAGAAACATCCAGATGAAAAAAAAAAAAATTGACTTTTCAAAATAATCAAAAAATAAAATTTTTCGTTAAATCTTATGAAAATTGTATTCCAATTAACAGTTATTTAGTGCGGACTGGTTTTGTATCTGCTCGCTATCAGTTCATAATTGAATTCCTATTCACTACTTAGAATCATTGAAACGAAACTAATCAATAACTAATTCATAATTGAATTCCTATTCACTAGGCACCTCTAAAAGTCACCACAGAATTAACCCACCCCCCATATGTAAAGTGATGTAACTTTCTTATGAATTAATATTATCAATATAACTTTATTATGAATTAATATTAACAATATAACTTTATTATGAATTAATATTATCAATATAACTTTATAATGAATTAATATTATCAATATAACTTTATTATGAATTAATATTAACAATATAACTTTATTATGAATTAATATTATCAATATAACTTTATTATGAATTAATATTATCAATATAACTTTATTATAAATCAATATTATCAATATAACTTTATTATAAATCAATATTATCAATATAACTTTATAAATTAATAATATCAGTATAACTTTATTATGAATTAATATTATCAATATAACTTTATTATGAATTAATATTATCAATATAACTTTATTATTAATTAATATTATCAATATAACTTTATTATAAATTAATATTATCAATATAACTTTATTATAAATTAATATTATCAGTATAACTTTATTATGAATTAATATTATCAATATAACTTTATTATAAATCAATATTATCAATATAACTTTATTATAAATTAATATTATCAATATAACTTTATTATGAATTAATATTATCAATATAACTTTATTATAAATTAATATTATCAATATAACTTTTGTACCATTTAAAAGAAGAGCACAATAAACTAGTAATAATTAAAAAAAAAAAATTTTTCATCGAACGAAAATAATGAAATTACGAGACGAAAATCGTGTTTACATATTTGCCGCTTTAAAATAACGTTTCCATGTAGTAAGCATTTCGAACGTGAAAACATACCCGTGTTTAATAAATCAAGCAAAAATCAACTAATGGTCAGATTGAAATTTTTCGATACTTATCAAATTTAGAATGAAATTACGTATATAAGCTGACACCCAAGATCGACATGGGCATGGAATATGTGCCTACATTAAGGATGGCTTCCCGTGTGGCAGGGATATCTCTAGAGAAGATCCTAATTGACCCTATATGTGCTTCAGGGTTGCACTTGCTAACACCACTGCATTTATATTTGCCTTCTATAGGCCCAACAACAGCGGAGTTACTATCTTTAAGAGCATATCTGAGAAAATAGACCACATACTGTCTTCACATCCCTCGGCTAACATCCACATCTGTGGTGACTTCAATGTCCATAACGTGGAATGGCTGACCCACTCAAATAAGACAGATGATGAGGGGAGATTTTGTCATGATTTTGCCATTGCTTATGACCTCACTCAGATTGTTCGCGGACCCACCCGTGTGCCCGATACACCCGGTCAATATGCAAGCCTCTTAGACCTTTTTCTCTCAACTTCCCCTGAGCTATGTTCATGTTCCGTTCATTCTCCTCTAGGATCCTCCGACCACTCCGTCGTATCAGTTAAGATAAAAGCAAAATGTAAGAAGCCCCCAGACGTACCCCTCCACCGTACTGTATACCGATACTCTATGGCTGACTGGGATAGCTTCCGTACATTCATATCTGATTTACCTCTGCACTCCATGTTTAAAAAGGAAGTGTCCTCTATAGTATCAGATCAGACCGAATGGTTAATTGTAGGCATAGACCAATTCATACCATCTAAAAAATTCCAACAAAAACCTAACAGCTAGCCATGGTTCTCCCCAGAATGTGCTGCTGCTATTACGCACAGAAATCACTTTTTCCATAGCTACCAACACAATAGATGCACTGAGACTAAAGCTGCTTTCAGGACTGCCAGCAACCGGTTTGGTTCCCACCAGTTTTGGCAAATAACAAATAGGATCCTGAACAGAAGTGTGCGTTCTATCCCAACCATTATCAATAGACCAGAGGTCATCTCGTCAGCGTCAGACAAGGCCAAACTATTTGCAAAGAACTTTGCAGCTAATTCTACCCTATGCGACGAAGGCCATCAACTCCCCATATTTCCTCCTATAACACAGAACAAGCTAGGTAACATACAAATATCCGTGCATGAGGTCGCCAAGCTAATCAAGAACCTAGATTCCAGTAAAGCAACTGGCCCTGATGGCATCCCAATTATAGTGTTAAAAAAGCTTCAACCAGAACTTGCTCCCATACTTACGAAACTATTTAAGCGCTGCCTTAAGGAGAAGTGCTTTCCGACTCCCTGGAAGACCTCATCAGTTTGCCCTGTATTTAAGAATTCAGGTGATAAGTCATCTCCCTCTCAGTACAGACCAATAAGTCTCCTGTGTGTTATGAGTAAGTTGCTGGAATCCATATTAAATAGAGAAATAGTCAACCACCTCAGCAGGAATAACCTTCTTAGTGACACACAATATGGTTTCCACTCTGCAAGATCTACCACAGATGTGCTGACGGTTATATCCCACAGGATTAGTGAATCTCTTGACAAAGGCTTACTTTCTAGGGCAATTGCTCTTGACATATCAAAGGCCTTCGACAAGATATGGCATAAAGGTTTACTTCACAAGATTTCCAGCTACGGTATAACTGGAAATGTTTTCATTAAATCATTTCTCTCTGATAGGCTCATAAGAGTAGTGGTAGATGGACAAAAATCGGAAGCCTGCAATATAAATGCTGGAGTCCCTCAGGGGTAAATCCTAGGCCCAACTCTCTTCCTGATCTACATCAATGACCTCCCTAAACACATACTTAAATCATTCGTTGACATCTATGCTGATGACACGACCATCTACGACAATACATCAAAGGCTGTAAATGACAAAGTTCTCTCTGATACTCTCTCCTCTGATCTTGAGCGTGTGGTTCAGTGGGGGAAGATGTGGCTGGTTACCTTTAATGCATCCAAAACCAAACTCCTATCCTTACATCATCAACGCTCTGATCCCCATCTGGCATCAATTGTGATGGATGGCTCTCGTCTGGGTGAGGCCCCATGTTTTGACAAGCTTCTGGGTTTGACCTTTACTCCTGATCTGAAATGGAACACGTACATCAAGTCTGTTGCCAAGGTCACTGGAAAGATGGTGGGATCCTTCTACCGCTCCAGAAGATATCTCACTACTGATGCAATTCTCTATCTATATAAAAGCCAAGTACGTCAAAGGATGGAATACTGTTGCCACATCTGGGCAGGAGCCGCTAAAAACAGCCTATCCTGCCTTGACAGAGTACAAAATAGACTTTGTGGCTTAGTGGGGGATGCCCTTTTCTCTACCCTGCAACCTCTCTCCCACAGAAGAGACGTTGCGAGCCTATCCTTGTTTTATTGTTATTTCCATGGCAGGTGCTCGTCTGAACTCCAATCTCTGGTCCCCCCTCGCCAATCTTTCACGAAAAACACCCGTCTAGCTGAATCCACTGTGAAAAATTTCCCCCACTCTATATCTGTGCCTAAATCAAAACGCGGATTCCATGAACAAAGCTTCTTTCTTAGAACTGCACGCCTGTGGAACTCTGTTCCGTCTGCCTGCTTCCCACCAGACTACAACCTGGATGTCTTCAAGTCCAATGTTAACAAATTCCTAATGAACCGCCCCCTTAAGTAAACACTTTATCAAATCTCCACACTAACATAATGTACTTGCAATAACCCTTATCCCTGAGTGGCTTCCGGGCCTTGATAAGTGGTGATCACTGTGTAAAAAAAAAAAAAGTATAAAATGCAGTTTCCGTAAAATATACGAAGGAAAATATTTTTTTTTTAGTACGTGTCCCCCCTCCATATTTATTTTTTTTATATTCGAACAAAATATATTTAAATCTATCGAAATTTCTATTTATTATGAAACAGAAGAGTTCAAATAAGTAATAATAATAATATTTTTTTTTAATTTAAATGCATATATTGAACAAAAATTTATCTTGAAATTGCAATTAAAAAAAATGATATAAATTTAATATTATGTTTTTTTTTTAAATAGCGTTTTTTCGAATTAATATATACTATAATTAGTTGAATTGTTAAGAAATAGAAACTTCGTAAACATTAATTAATTTTTAAAAGATTAAAACGATTAAAATTCCATTATTTCAAAATGTTCCGTTACAACATAAATTTTTAATTAATTGTTTAAATTTTTTTAAATATTAAGTTTTTATATAAACATGGCTCTTGTCAGCTATTTTATATTCAGATTAAAACCGATTTGAAAATTTAAAAACCGATATTGCACAAATATTAAACATATTGTAGGCCCCCCCCCCCGCCTCATATTTTGTTTGTTTCTTTTTACCGAACAAAAGTATGGAAGCCGAACATGAACATTCAGTAAAACCGTATTTCATATTTAATACACAAATGTTTATAATATTATTAATCATTAAACTGTGTAAATCTTAAAACCTAACAAAATTATAACAAAGATTAATTATTAATTGAAGTTTGAAGAAAATAAACAAAGGTTTTAAAAAATTATTAAGTCGCTTCTGCTTTTCCATAGTTTGTATAGTTAACACAAGTCTGACGTTACGGAGTCATGCTTTTTTTTTTTTCACACCGTTTCGGAGATACCTACTGTTCACTACTTGAAATCATTGAAACGAAACTAATAGATAAGAAGACAAAATTAATAGAAGAGGAAAAAGGCAAAACTAATCTGAAAGAAAAAGCAGACAAAATGAAACGAAAAAGACAGACAAAACTAATAAAAAAAAAAAAAGACGAGACTAATCGAAAAAGGAGCCTAAACAAATCCAGGAGGAGTGGTGGACTTCGAAAAAGACATCAGAACCTTTTTAGCATTCCCCCCCCCCCCAGTGTTAGAAAGTAAAAAAAAAAAAAAAAAAAAAAAAGAGAAAATAAGTTTATCAGCAGAACAAAGGTATAGGAAGCTGTTTACCAAGATACACAAAAGGCAGCCGAAACAGGATTGTTAATCAAGGGGTGGCAGACAAAAGGCCGGACATGAAGGTAAACATATTTAGAGTTCAGTTTACTGGCAGTTATAGGAGTGGTAATGAGATTTATGACAATTTACGGACAGTCTCGGGTTTGCGTTAGTTCAACACAGTTTTCCAGTTTGAGACAGTCAAATGCAAATTGTGGCTCTGAGCAGATTGAGATGAGCTGATTGCAACTAATGGACGAAGCCTCGACGGAAAACTTAAATTGTAACCTTAGTGCGTTGCGGGTCGATGATGTCACATACACAGCCAGAGTGCAAGAGAAGACATCCATGCCATACAACATCATTGTCGAGCGGACAAGCATGTCGTCTCGCACCTTTCATGCTGTAGACTCAGAAAGGCAGAATCAATCTTGTATCTCTGCTACACACTTTGTACCATGATGTCATATTCTGTGACATAATTTTTTTAATGGAAATCACTCAAGACAAGGCATGAAGCCACTTGATGTAAAGAGCTAACAAAAACAAAAGCTGATTATTGCAAAGCCAGGAGATGCCTATTGACCTTAGTCTTGAAAAGACAAGAGTTCAAGGAAAACAGGGAGCAGGGAGAGAATTCCACAACCTTACATTCCTTTGAAAGAAGCTACTGGAATAGGAAGTTGTATTACAATGAGGTATTAAAACAGTGAATTGATGGAGACCTGAAGACCAATGAGTTAAACGAGCTGGAACAAGGAGTGCATGGATTAGATCAGATAATTCTGAGAAACGCGTCATAATAGTATTTGTAGAAAAGACTGAGACTAGCAACATCACGTCTGTGTGAGGGAGAGGTTGCAGTGAAGAAGAAAGTTGTGGGCCAATCATAACTCTATTTTCTTAATTTCTAATGGAATTTTCAGTTATTATAGCCTTCTGTGGAAATTTTTTAACTCTTCCTGGAATGGTTGGGTTTCTCCCCAGTGAGTTGTATTAAATATTTTTCACTTTCGCTATTTACCACAAAAAATACCCATCTTCACTGAATTTAATAATCGAAGATTTATGGACATTCACAAGTATTAATGGCTTGGGATAATTGATTTCAATGAAATTACAGCCAGAAAATATACCTTTGGGTCCTTAGAAACCTGGGTTTTTCGTGTCTCTACCTCATTTCTATTTTGTTTGGGTGCAATTCTAAAACCTTTGTGCTTTCCAACGATTGCTCATCAAATTTGATTGACGTGTAAGTCGGTTTGTGTTCAAGAAAACCAAAATCAATAACGTCTTTTTTTTTTTTTTTAAACATTTAGTTGCTTATATTTACTTGTCTATTTTATATGCCACTTGTCCATTTTCACGCATTTCACTTTCTTTCAACCCATTCTCATCTTTGCTTTTCACATCCTTTGGCTCCGAGCACGTGCCATCCTTTTTCTCTCTTTTTTTCCCCCTTTTTCTTCTCGCATTCACCTAATCTGCATCTGCACATTTTTCGACTGTTGCTGCTGATCTCTTCACAAGCCAGCCATCCTTTGCTGCTGCTGATACCTTCCCACGCGCTCATATACATTATGTTACACTATGAGCATCGTAGACTCTGGGGTGGGCAACACCAGGCAACGTCCCCTGCCTGCTCTCCATGCGATCCGATCCAATGCATCTTTGTGCCTGATGTATGCATGCATGTTATTGAGCTGATAAGCAGGAGGTGGCACACTGTACATGGCCAAACCATTTGAGATGCCAAATGTGTGTGTCAGCCCAAATTCCACCAATGTCAATCTTCTGATAGAGCATAGCTGAAGGGATTTTTTCATCTTCTGCTGCATATCCATCTGATCATGGCATGGTGATTATGCCAAAGTCGTTGCAAATCAAAAACTTTTGGGGCTCTCGTACTGCACAAAAGTGACACTCACCCTTGGCGGGTGGAAGCGGCTTCCTCCAAAGAAGGAAACTACATGGAAATTTCAAATTCATAAATGATTCCCAGTGCATGAATATCTTAATACTTGGACCACACTTTCTTGCTTGAATCTTGTCTTATAATAAAGTCGTATTCTTGTCTGTTTGTTCACAATTTAATTAATATGCACAAAAGATATACTGTTTCACAAATTTTCATACTAAAAACAGACTTACATACATTTTTATTCCAACATGATTTCTATATGTACTATGTATTCAAAAGAAATCTACATTCAATGAGTACCTTCATTACATTAAAGAAAATCTATTTTAATAATTTGTTCCATGTTATTAATTATTTGTTGCACTAAAATCGTTTTGATTGTTCTATTTAGAAATATTATATAAAGTTGATTTAGTTAATTTATATTTAATTATTAATAACAGTTGCGTTTTATTTAAGCTATAAGAGTTATTTCCCATTTAATCTATGAAAGTTACTTCGTGTTTGATTTTCATAAACTAAAATTGATGTGTTTTATGCTTCTTTAAATCCAACATGTCATTATTTTTCGTGACGAGTTTGGGTATTCAGTGTATCTTAAATAGTATGTGACTAATCCCTCCACCCAGCAATATATACAACTAGTATAACATAATTTCATAAACTCAACAGTAGGCTCTCTACAGTGCAATGTAGACTACAATATATTGTGGATTAAGTCACTGCAAGAAGGCATGTGAAGCTTCCTCCCGGTTCATCGCGTTGGGTCCTCAACTAGAGCAGGCTATCAATCGATTTGATTGAAAAATGGGCGATTTCAGCGACAATAAAATTATACCGTTGACCCTCATTCAATCCCGGACAACATCGGATCTCTCTGCTAATATATATATATATATATATATATATATATATATATATATATATATATATGTTTTTGTTCATTTCATGAAAGATTTCAAGAAGAATTGAGAACAGTGTCTTTCGTAAGTGAGAAGACGACCTGCCTGACGAAAAGAAAAGTGAGACAGGTGCGGGGATATGAATGGGGGTTGTTCAATCAAACACATTAACCTTCCGAAGGAACAAAAGAAAGAAGAAAAAAGTAAAACGAATTCAAAGAGAAGCTTTGAATACTTAGTTAAATGAATTCTAGGGGGGGGGTAATACGTGCGACGATGAAGGACGGGGGGGGGCAATCATCACGATCGTATGAAAATTGACAGCAACTGACATTTGACAGCCGGCATGAAAATGTCAGAAGAGACTTTGGAAATCTTTCTCTTGTGTTCTTCGATTTAGACTCGTTAAATAATGATTGAATGACCCTGTTCGACTAAAAGTGGAGTTGATTAGTTGAAAAGGACAAAGTCGGAGGGGGCGGATAGACGGGGAATAGGAGGAGGAAAGATGATGAGATTCATAAATTTGGAATTGTCTTTCTTTCAATATTGACGCCATCATCAGAGTCTCTTGTGCGCTGATTATGACCGTTTTGTTTCGAGAGAAGAAAAAAATATATGGGAATTGGTACGGTTTTAGTAGTTTGAAAAAAAAATGAGACATAAAAATTGTGAGACGGAATGATTTAGTTTTCTGGTATCGAGCTGAAAAGTGATGCAAGCAGAATCGTTGCCGAAATACAAATGATAAAACTTTGAAATGAGATTAATGAGAATTATGTCAGATAATCGATTTGAAGCGAACACTAAAAGTGCGAGAAAAAACGATGCAACATGGTAAACTTTTAGGTCCAACTCCAAATCTCTTTGCTACAAATCTCAAATAGCTTGGCATCCTGTAGAGACAGTTAACATTCCTGTGTGGCAATGTACAAATTCGGTTGTGTGAAATATTGTTAAGAACAGTATTTTCCATGTTAGGTTTGGTTAAAAGATTAAAATTAGTGTCAGATAGACTGCAAAAGAAAGTGAGAGCTATACGGAAAACAGACCTACGTTTCTTGACCAAATCTACATTAGTAAACGTCAAAGAATGAATCATTTTTTTTCTAAATTTTACATATTATTCTTCCAGGGTAATGCAATCAAGAAAAATACCAACTTTGTTCGTATTTGTTTTTGAGTTTTAGCTGGACATGTACACACGCACAATACAAAATAGAGTGTTATGAGCATAGGGCAATCCTCAATAAATCCTGAACAACATTGGGTCTTCCTGCTAGTGTGTGTGTGTGTATATATATGTATGTCAGATCATGTCATATGCTACTGGTACCATGTAACCCAGTACTACCTGCATCATGGTTGGTTCACCGGCGACTAAACTGGTATCCCCACCAGACTTGTTTGGTGAGGAGGGTGGCTAGTCTCCCTGAAGGATTAAAAACAAGACCTTCCAAAGGGCGAATGAACCCTTTTTCGGGGTCAACGGCAAACAAGCACCGTGTGCGTTTGTGTGTATGTGTGTGTTGGGGTGGATAGGACTCCTGTAAGCCATGGTGAAGGCAACCTTTCTAGGAGAAGCAAATCTCTGATTTAAAAAACATAAAACGGGAGACCAGTACCCGCATTAAGCTGGTCTGCAGTTTAACTTGTTGCTGGCTATCTTGCTCTTGCTTGTTGCTGGATCTGAACATTTTGAACCGAGAGAGAGAGACTTAGCTGTCGTACAAAGCTAAGACTCTGTAACGTCATCTGTGTATAGATACTCCCTCAGGCATTTGTCTATAAAAGTGGTCCTGTGGCGATGGAAAAGTTGTGACGCGTGGAGGTTTGAAATGCTGGAAGCATGTAATAATTGATCTCAATGACCATCTTCAGTGTCATGCCTGCTTGAGCGTGTGAATTCACCGGTAGTCATTTTTTGGATCAGGGACTTTAAGTGTCTGAGGGAGTGGCACTCGTCTGACAAGACGTTGCAATCATCATATATATATATATATATATATATATATATATATATATATAAAATAATAATAAAAGGATAAAAAATCCGACAATATGAATTTTAAAGGAAAAAAACAAAATACTTATGATACGTCGGTTCAGTGATTCTTATTTAAACGACTGTTTTTCAAATGTGAAGTATATCCCTTCAACTTCCAGTTAGTGGCGGATATTTAGGATAGAAATATGGATCGTTTTGTCACCTTAATAACTACAATAAGAAGGCAACAAAACAATCCATATTTCTGTCCTGAATACCTGACATTAACTGGAAGCTCAAGGGATATACTTCACATTTAAAAGCAGTCATTTTAATAAAACCCACTGAACAGACGAATCGAGTATTTTGTTTCTTCCTTTTCATTTTAAATTCATATATATATATATATATATATATATATATATGCTAGCATTTAAGCCCGGCGTTGCCCGGGTGTTTAGAGGTATATGTTGAGCAAAAAAAAAAACAAGGGGTCAATTTTTTTAACTTTCCCCCCTAATATCTCATCTTCCCCCCCCTAATTTCTAATCTTTTCCCCCTTAATTTCTTATCTTTTCCCCCCTAATGTCTCATCTTTTTCCCCCAATGTCTCATTCTTTCCCCCCCCCTCAATTCTCATTCTTTTTCCCCCCTAATGTCTCATTCTTTTCCCCCCTAATGTCTCATTCTTTTCCCCCCTAATGTCTCATTCTTTTCCCCCGCCCCTAATATCTCATTCTTTTCCCCCCTAATGTCTCATTCTTTTCCCCCGCCCCTAATGTCTCATCTTTTTTTTTCCTTCTAATGTCGCATCTTTTTTTTCCCTGTTCATCTGTTTTTGTAGACTTTCCTTTTGTAATGTTTCGTTTTGCCTTTGTTTCATTTTTTTTTTCCTCTTTTTTTTTTTTTCAGACTTCAGAATCAAGTGAATCTGAGCCGAAACCAAAACCAAAGAGTAAAAAAAGCCAATTGAGTTCAGGTATTTTGTTTTTCTTTTGAAATTTGAAAGGTGTACTTTTATTATTTTCAGACCTCTGCCCCCCCCCCCCAATAATTTTGTCATCTCTGTTTTTATAAAGTTCGATATCTATATATATATATATATATCTGTACATTCAGAATTCACTCTTAAAATAAATACGTGATCATGAATTTTGGAACTCAGCTGTTAGGCGTAAAGGGTAGTGATGTGAGATAGTTCATACAAAGAAGATAAAAGGAGTGGGTGTGATAATGAAGATACTGCCGATTTTTTTGTCAAATTTTAACAAATTTTAAATATTTTCGATATTTTATTTTAGCTATAAAGTTGAGTTTTTTTTTCTTCTTGCTCTGACATTGATATTAAAAGCCTACTTTTACTATATCTACATATTAATACGATAGCGTGTGTGTTCTTTTGTGTGTCATGCTTACTGGCAAATTTCATTGGTTGAGATTTAATTCTGGAATACACATTAATTCCAAAATACACATTTACGAACACTCCAGGCGGCATTCGATTAGTGTGTTCTTACCGCTATATTTCTTTTTAATTCCATAAAATTTAGGGTTTTATCTTTCTGGTAAATGCAAAAGTTGTTAAGAAATAATTGATTTTAAGTTATTCTGTAGTCAAAACGCTAATACAAATGTCTCGGCCGGCAGGCACTTTAAGTTTTCTAATTTAAAATATTTGGGACAAAAATTGATGCATCACTGCAGTTCTATATTTTTTAATAATATCTACAGCAGTTATTTTTTTTTTTTTCATTGTTTTCTACATTTTTTTATTGTTTGAGAGATAGACCGACCAATGCTCGTGTTTTTGTAATTTAAAATATTATTGCTAGTACTACATTTTTATATTTGTGTGTGTGTGTGTGTGTGTGTGTGTGTGTGTGTGTGTGTGTGTGTACTTACACTCATCTATGTCTCTGTGTGTGTTTGAGAAAAAAAAGTCGATGCGTTCCTATAGTTTTATTTTTTGTAATCATAGCTATTATTATTATTGTTTTCTTTTTCATTGTTTAATTTGTTTACATTTTTATATTTGTGTGTGTGTGTGTGTACTTACGCTCATCTATGTCTGTGTGTGTATGTCTGTGTGTGTTTGGGGAAAAAAATCTATGCGTTCCTGTAGTTTTATTTTTTGTAATCATAGCTATTATTATTATTGTTATTTGTTTTCTTTTTCATTGTTTAATTTGTTTATATTTTTTATTGTGTGTGTGTGTGTGTGTGTACTTATGCTCATCTATGTCTGTGTGTGTGTATGTCTGTGTGTGTTTGGGGGAAAAAAATCGATGCGTTCCTATAGTTTTTTTTTTTCATCAAATCTCCACACTAACGTAATGTACTTGCAATAACCCTTATCCCTGAGTGGCTTCCGGGCCTTGATAAGTGGTGATCACTGTGTAAAAAAAAAAAGCAAATAAGAAATGATTTGCGGTGATTTTAAACGTTACCTCTTCTTTTATCGTAAATTAAACTCATTAATAAGAAAAAATAAAGATGGTACACCAGGGCTTGAACACTGCCTCAGATTGAATTATGACGATGTTGGAATCGTAACACAAGTTTTTAATTAATGAAAATAATGTTTGCTCTATTATAATATTTCTCCCTGTGATGTGTGGTGCTTATTCTTGTGTTATCCCTTACCGGATTTTTCATTATTTTCTCTTCTGTTTCCGCCTTATCCTTGGAGAGATGGAACATCCCACAAGTTATTATACACGTGTTGTTCGTCCCCTGCTTTTCATGTCGGGTTCCGTAAATAATCAAGTTATCTTAATGGAGATTATCTTCTGTGGAGATTGTTGCTTTTATTGAAGCAAATCATTCAGATGCGTGTTTGCACCTCTGGCCACAATCCAGAAACGCAATTGATCCCGTTCCAAAGCGAAAGTAGTACGGAATCTTCTGCCAAAGTTGGAGAAATCCGTCTGGAAAAAGAAATTGGAAAAGAACTCTAAAACCGCGTCTTTTAACCTGAAATCAAAGTTCGAGCCTAAGGAATTCAGGTTTTTTGTTTTAACTTCTTACTTGGTTAGTTGTACGGCATATCAACCCATTTGGGGGCTTATTTCATGTTGAAACCAGTTATTTTTTAGCTTCATATTCTTAGTGCTTTAAAAAATCAGTTTACATAATGTGTATTTGCCCAGGCATCACCGGGACATGAATTCTGCTAGCATATATATATATATATATATATATTATATATATATATATATATATATATACACTATTGTATAAAAGTTATTTTGTGTGTGTATGTGAGTTCCTTCCTCATAGGTTCCAAAACGGCTGAGCCTATCTTTTGCAAATTTCACACAAAGCTAATTTATATTTCTGGCAGTGTTCTTAGACATGTTTTGTACAGAAATTCATCAGATAAGTATTGAACATCGAAAAAATCCGATCCTTAAAAATTCTTTCTTCTCTTATAGATAAAAAAAAAATTACATATATATAGCCACTTTGAAGTAGGGGGCTACTATCAGGGACATAAGTTGCTGGGGTATTATGAGGGGAGTTGAGTAGCAAGATGTCTGTTCACATTACTCATGAACTTCTGCATATCAGTACAGTTATGAAAGCAGAATCCCGGAAAAAAAAATGTACATAATTTCCTAACCATATAAATACACTTATGGAGATGATCTATATATATTTTAGTTTTACTAATAGTTTAAAATCATTAAATATTTATCATTTCATCATTAATACGAGCCATGCTAAAAAGAATCGTTTTTGGCATTGGAAAATAGGCATAATTAAGATTAAAGATCCCGTGGGCATTCCTTGGGTTTTGATAATCAGCAATACTGAAGGCGGTTAGCTGAGTCTGTTCAAACACACTTCTTCCCCCAACGTGTGGAACCAGCTCCAGAAGAAGTGGTATCTGCACTCAGTACCTTGAAGGCCAAACTAGACAAACATTGGAGGAACCACCCACTTCGTTTTGATTACAAAGACTGTTTTCCGTCTTACCATATATTGTATTGTGTAACAACTAAAATGACTGTTTAAAGATCTACTTCAAATAAATTATTCCATATTAAATGGAAATTAAATTTTAAGTGTCTTGATTGTTAAATTTACTTTAGAGATAAAAAAAAAAGAATTAGAGCCCTTTTCTGAACAAAATCGGCCCGACAGCAACAAAGCATTTTTGGACTGATTGGCAAGGACGTATCCCTGACTGATGCAAACAACTCCTATTCAAACTTATTTTCTTTTCTCCTTACAGATTACCTCCCCATGGCTGGCAGCAATGGCGGAACGGGTTACAGACCTTCAAGGCGGTACTTTTCTGGTGGATGAGGTTAAGTTTACAGCGGAAACTTCCCGGAAAACAGAAACTCATCAGGAAATAGCGAACATCTTATTTAAAATTTATCAGGAATCCAAACTCCTCCCTCCCCGAATCATTTTTTTGTTTTTGGTCCTCAAGATATAAGCTCAATTTAATTGAGAAATGGATTTTGAAATTTTCTGGTGGGTTCTGTTTACGTTTTCCGCTGTATGATGGGCGTGATTACATTCGAAAAATCTTTAACATTTTTGTGGTACTTCTTTCTTTACTTGAATTGAATTGGAGGAATTTTATTTTGCGTGGTGGGGGTCAAGGGGAAATGAAATGTATGTTTAAGCTTCATCACCTATAGTAGCTGAAGATGACGTCAGGACTTTATCACCAATGGTAACCTTCAAATAGTAATTTGTTTTTTCTTGTGAAAATATAATCAGTGCAATAAATTTTATGAATTTGAAATTTAAAAAAACAGTTTTTATTTATTTACTGTAGATCTTTTGTGGTTTATTACCAAATAAAATCAATGTTTCAGCACGTATATGTATATAATCGAAATATATATAAAACAAATCCTTCAAACTAACCTAAATATAAGACCGGTATCATCTTAGCAGATTCGAAAACTTATACTATGTAGGTACTTAATATGCAAGTCTTTATTATATAAGAAATGTTACAAATTTACAATTTCATAAACAAAGTTTTTCTTTGCCAAACTATAAAATCAGTGTATTTGCAGTTTTTTGTAACTGGATTTTAAATATATTGTAAACTTAAATAAGAAAAATTATTCATTTATTTTTTATTTATATTTTATTTAAATCTGTTTTAGAAGTTATTAAAATAAATTGCTTCAAGGTTTGTTTTTTTATCAAGAAGACAAAAACAAATTACTATTTAGTGGTCTAAATAAGCCTGGATACTTTTTTCAGGTTATCATCAGCATCTGTGCTGACGTCACATTAACGGATTTTCAGCATTGTTTTTTATATTTATTTAATTTTTTTATTTGCTTAATTTTTTATGGAGAGTGTTTGTTCTACCAGTGGAGATTGTGAAAAACAAACATGGCCACATATTCTTTGGCTTCTTCAGATTACTGTTCTCATTTTGAGTTTTATTTGCATAAAGTTTCTGTTAATCTAACTTCCAACCTTCTTCACATGCATCTTGTCAAGTTCAGAAATCTTTCTGCCAAACTAGGGAATCTACACCATGTTCTCATCCCATCAGCAATGACTGGGTAGAAGTCCTAAGTAATTCATAATTTTATTGTGAGTGTTGCCTGCACTATGAATTGAACCCTTCAACCTCTAGTAGAGTGTAACTTTATAACTTAATTTTGCTAAGTAGTTTATCCACTAAGCCAGAACTCTCTCCAATCATGGCTGACAGAATGAGAGCATATTACTCTCACGGATTAAATTCCAAACCTATTTTCTTTCTAGATGTACAATCTTACTATTAGGTTGGTACAAAAATAATGCCGTTTTTTGACATTCAACTATATAAAAAAAAACGATATTATTTTTGCACCAATCTAATACTTATCCTTATAGAGTATTTTTTAATATTAGATATCCCTTTATGATGGAATGAGAGCATGTTATTCTTGTGGATTAAATAAAGGGTTCCATTTAAAATTCCATGCAGATTCTCGAGTTTGGCAAGATGCACTTGAAGAAGGTCAGAGATTTCATCATCTGAAATGTTGTGAAAATAACATTGTAGATGAGAACAATAGTCCAAAGAATCCAAATAATATGAATAATTAATTCTCATCTCAAAAATTGAGAAACGTAAACATTGCAACGTATTTTGACTTTTCATTAAATGCTTATTCGAAACGGAGTTTCTATTAATTTAATTTAGTCGATTCAAGAGGAATTCCTCCTTTGCAATTCTCGTGTTAATGAAGAATTCTTCAAAGTGTTGATTAGGACGGTGACTTTGTCAACAGCGTTTTGCTTCCAAAGTCACTTGATCAAAAGATGACAAAATGATTGTAATTGGGGTTTTTTTTTTACATTCTAACAATTTTTATGCATTTTTTTTTTTCTGTTTTTAATGTAAAACAAGTAACAATAAAAGAATTAAACTAAATTCGCTTTCCATCTTGAATATTTTGAGCAAAGAATTCCAGATTTTTATGTCGGAAGAGTTCAACATTCACCCATGAAAAGAATATTTTTTAAAGGTTTCTGTAATAGAAAATTTAATTTGCATTTGCAGGGGTAGGCGTTCAAAATTAATGAGATTTTTTATGATTGTTTTAGTTTTGTTTTTTGTTTTTTGTTTTTCATGAAAATAGAAAGGACTTTGACCTTTGTTGCTGGCAAAGATTGTCAGGAAAAAGATTAACTGTATTAAATATAGGCTTTTAAGAGGTCCCACCAGATTCCAGATATCATCAGAATTCAACACAAAGCCTATGAAAAGAAAATTTGGTACAAGTCTACAATTGAACCTAAATAATAATAAAAAATGCAGAAATTTTTTTATGATGTACATTTCCTTTACAGAACGAATTAATCAAGTAGTTTTTTTATGAGTAAGCAAATAGTGACTGTTTTGCGTCGTTATCTTGATAAAATGAAGGCACATAACTCTACAATAATTCGAACTTGCAAGATCAGTCTTGTAATGCTAACAGTTGTCTGGTAATAAAACTTCTCAAATGTATTTGTGATGTTTTGGTCAAAATCAAACTGTACCTTCTTTAATCAGATTTTTTCAGTTTCTATTGAATTCTAATTCTTAAATGTATAGACGGTCTATTATATAGACCGTCTATTGTTTACAGTTTCTTCGTCATCCATCATCTTCCACTCGTCGTCATGTACAAGCATTCGTTTGTCCAAGTAATTGTCTCTCCACTCTCTGTAAACATATTGTCAATACTTCTATGTCATGGTTTTGTGTCAGCACTACAACACAAGTTATACGTCTATAAGATTTAGTCTGCTGCTACCGACAACTTAACATCTGCATAATTTGGTACAACCATTTATACACATGCAGTATAATAATATACACGTTATGTATACAGACCCCACTACGTAACACAAACACTACTTGAAGATAGGGGTTAGTGAGATTTTCAATTCATTGATGAACTTCTACTACGAAGCACTTAGAGATATGATTAGTTCACGGAATATGACAACAGACATTTGTTTGCATTGGGCATTAAAACGACTGTTATAGTTCGTAGGGAATTATTACCAAAGGAACGGGTTCACCAGAATATCTTAGAAAAAATTGTTCATGGAAGTTATGTATCTCCTTTCAACAATGGAATGATGTAACACAAAAGTCGGAAAGTGGAATTTGAAAAGTCAGCACCCCTAGAGGAAGAGTACTCTAGCCTGAAAAATGCCTGGGCAGCTCCGTCAGCATTCATGATGGAGCGTCTTGGGCGGTTACCAATAAATTGACTTCTTCTCAAAGAAAGAAGATGAAGACTGAGAAGGTGAATCTCTTACAGGAGGAGAGACATACCATAGTTAACAGGGAACAAGCTATCTCAACAATCATGTTGTAGTCTGCCGGGAAGCATTACCAAAGTAATATGTTCCACAGGTGGGCAACTGTTTTGATTTTAGATACAAAAAGGAAATAAGAAGAGCTTTTTGCAGTGTTGGTAGCAAGTTGAGTTCTTGTTGTGGATGTTTATTGTGGGATTGAGGTTGGGGGTGCAGAGAATTTGAATTCTTTCCCTTACTTTATTATTTACGTCTTCTGTTTCATTTCGTCGCGAATCCACAAACGCTATATGAAATGGCGAACAAAACCTGTTTTGCGCTGCCTGTCTGTTTATAAAAATGTCTGTCTTATACTATGAAACTGTTCATGTGGCAATTTCCCACATTTATCAAGGCCAAAAGCCACTCGAGGATAAAGGGTTGGTGAGCTTTCCAATTCAATGATGGAACAGTATCATGAAAGAATTGAGAACTATAATTAATTTACCAGACGACATGAGTGATATTTGTTTACATTAAACTTTAAAACGACCATGCTGTAGACCGTAGAAACATTACTGCAGTAGTGTGTTTTAAAGGCGTAAGACTTGTGGAAATAAACTTTGTACATGGAAGTACCATTTGATTGTAGATACACGAAGGAAAAGGAGTTCTTTGTAGCATTGGTAATAACGAGAGTTCTTGTTTTTGTGGGGAAATGGTAGGACAGTGCTTGACTCTCAGTTGCTTGACTCTCAGTCGAGCATCTACTATAAAATTATTGGTAGAGTAGAGAAAGACTAGCTGTGTTTATTCTGTGAGAAAAGGGTTGCAAACAAGAGAATAGATTGTAGCAGACGAAATTGCATAAACATAAGCAGGAGTAAATTCTCGCGGCTGGAGATTTTGAATGTACTTCCTTCCTGACTGTCCAACCAAAAGCCAGTTTTGTCACGTGATTGAGTTTATAAACGATTAAGCCGGCAACACACACCCTCTCTCTTTCTCTCAAGATCTTGAACTGACAATAATTCCTCATGGAACGGATGTGTCGACCCCAACTTTTCTCTTGAGAATCAACAGAACTCACCCGGCCTTCGGGCTCAGTGTTCGACTAAGACGTGAATACAAACAAACCAACGTGGCTATCTCCACACATGGACCTCAATGCGATACACACGCAAACTCTCTTTTTCATACTACAGTACTGTCTCTAATCATTCGTGGCGCACGTTTCCACTACTACTTCAGACACATGAACCATTCTCTTTCAACGTCGCTATATAGGAACACTTTCCACGACTAACCCGTTTCCTTTTTCTTACTAACGAAGGTAACCAATAAAGCTGTTTTAAATGTTAGAATGAGATTTCGTCGGCTTTTTATTCTACATTTTGGCGATTCCCGACGTGATGGTGAACATGCAACGTTCGTCGACACCTTATTCAACAAGATCATCTCCCACTTAGCTGCGAATGGACTTCGGCATTTCTTGATTACATGTGTCATTTCCGTTCTTTTGTCTAAAATTTCAAAGCTCATATTTTCTTTTCTTTTCTTCCATCGACGATCATTTACAGAAGTTAATGATTGCCTTCAAAGTTATTGCATGTCATATTAATGAGTACAAGTGTCTTGTCGCCGAACGCTAGTGACATTCTGTCCGGACAAAAGACTTTTTTTGATGACGTACAATAATCAATGAAGACCTACCGAACTAAGTCACGAGCAGGTTTCTCCCATAAGATGTCCTTGTTATACAATTCTAATTAGCCGCCTGCATACGAACCTCATTTTTATTTTTGCACATTTTAAAAAAGTAAAATCCATGCGATAAATCGATTTTAAAAAAGTAAAATCCATGCGATAAATCGATTTTAAAAAAGTAAAATCCATGCGATAAATCGATTTTAAAAAAGTAAAATCCATGCGATAAATCGATTTTAAAAAAGTAAAATCCATGCGATAAATCGATTTTAAAAAAGTAAAATCCATGCGATAAATCGATTTTAAAAAAGTAAAATCCATGCGATAAATCGATTTTAAAAAAGTAAAATCCATGCGATAAATCGATTTTAAAAAAGTAAAATCCATGCGATAAATCGATTTTAAAAAAGTAAAATCCATGCGATAAATCGATTTTAAAAAAGTAAAATCCATGCGATAAATCGATTTTAAAAAAGTAAAATCCATGCGATAAATCGATTTTAAAAAAATAAATCGATTAATCGAAAAACAGAAACTCCTCAAGATTTGTACAATTGTATTTTTTGTTGCATATTTTTTGTGCATCAGTTTTTATTTAAAATTAGCGGAAAATGGGGGAGTCGTGGCTTGCTGAGTTTTAAATTAAGCTTAACCCTTTTTGATCGGTTTTAACTAATTCGTTCAGTCGTAAATAAGTGGATATAACGGCATAAATAAAGTGTGAATTGATTCAAATACGCCTTGAACGTATTAGTTCAGTATCAGAGTAGATGCCAGATAACTCCAAATCGCAACTGTCCATTGCTTACATTCAGTATGCCGTTAGAAAGTTGAGGATTTCGTTGCTGTCACTCACATGCCTTTTTTAAAAGCACTTTGGATTATAATCAAGGTAAGTTTATGAAATGGGAAAATTCTTAGTGGTAGTTTAACTATCGAACTTCATAATGAAAGATGGTGAAAAAGTCTAAAAATCATAGTATCGTTACCCTTTAAACTAACTAAAATTAACAAATAGTTTTTAATCATCTACATCATAATTCAGGTCATAAAGTGTTAAATATATTTTGATTCATGCAAATTTATTATTTATAATTTAGATTTATTATTTATTATTTAGATCTATTATTTACTAGCGAGGGGTACTCGGCGTTGCCCGGGTGTTTGTAGGGGTGTGTGATGTTAAATAAAAAAGAAACCGGGGGGGGTAGGATCGATCGAACCCCTGAGGCGAAGTTTGAAAATAAAATCGGCCAGCCAGAAGTGAAAGATGTTTGAAAGTCGTCGAGCGTTACGACGACGACGATGACGATGTAAGCATTGTTATAAGCGAAGTAAGAAAAGAAAACAACATTTTAATTAAGCGGCGTGGGGGGGGGGGTAAAACACAAAAAAAAATAACGTGGTTGAAATACCGTCAGGGCCGGTTGGTTTACGGGAATCAAGGTTTTTGATTAGCTTGGCCACATCACGTACAGATATTTGTATATCACATAGCGTGTTTTCTCATGCAGAAGGAAATATTGGGGGTTGGAAGCCTTGGTTGCAAAGGGTAGAATTAGCTGCAAAGTTCTTGGCAAAGAGTTTGGCTTTGTCTGATGCTGACGAGATTACCTCAGGTCCATTGAGGATAGTTGGGATAGAGCACACGCTTCTGTTCAGGATTCTGTTTGCTATTTGCTAAAATTGGTGGGAACCAAGCCGCTGCTCAGCTACTTTTGACTGAGCATACAAGTATTTTGTGTTCTTTATTACAGAGGTCGCTGGCAGTCCTGAAAGCAGCTTTAGTCTCCATACATCTATTATGTTGGAAGCAATGGAAAAGGTGATTTCTGTGCACAATGGCAGCAGCACATTCTGAAGAGAACAGCAGTTGGCTATTAGTTTTTTTCTGGAACTTTTTCGAGGGTATGAAACGGTCTATACCTACAATTAACCATTCATTAGTTTAAAAAATTTTGTCCCTTAGTTTGGGACGCTACTGTAGATTACATTATATTGTGAAATTAGTCATTGTGGGGAGGCATGTGAAGCTTCCTCCCGGTTCACCGTGATGGGTGCCCAACTAGAGCAGACAGTCAATCGATTGGATTGAAAAATGAGCGATTCAGTAATTATGATGACAATAAAAATCTGGGAATGGCAACATTCGTTAATCATTCAATCTCGGGTAACATCGGGTATCCCTGCTAGTATATATATATATATATATATATATAGTACTGATTTAAAAAAAAAATGATTTGGGTGTCATTTTCTAGGATCGAAACCAAAACAATTAGCGCTTCAGCCGTGGTCACTACCGTTTGAGCTAACCCAACAAATAGATAAGAAAGATTTAAAATTAAAAGTTTTCCGCATTGCCCTCGGCTTTTATAAACTTTCATATATTTCTTTACCAGCAATGCTTCAAGCAAACTATCATTTACTCTTAATTAGCATATGTGGGGCCCAGCTGATATAAATGGAAGAACTAAAATAGAAGATTAGGAGCAGAGGCGAAGCAGCGGTGCTAATGCTGGAAATCTGTTGAGTTGTTTTCGAAATACATTTTGTTAATTTCTAATGGTTATAACACAAGACAGCCAGACCTTAACTCTCCACACGTTCAAATATCGCCGCATTTTATTTTTCCACAATTTTCGATCTGTTTTATCCTTATTTACTGGATTTCCTTGCGATAAATCAGATTTATGACAACAATAAACAAGTCAGTTTCTGTCATGGCAATCTTTTAAGAATTAAATCCCAATTAAAATTAATGCTTCTCATTCTCCGTTATCGCGATTATCGGTAACTTTGCATTTTTTAGTAATGCCGCGGGAAAACAAAAACGTTTGATGTAGAAAAAAAAAAAATGATCAAAGAAAATGATGTTTAAGCTTTGTTCGTCAGTAATTCCTTGTTAATTGTTCTATAATCTTTGCCAAAGCAAAAAGTTGTTTGGAAAAAAAAAAAAAAAAAAAAAAAAAAAGCATTTCCGGACGGTTACTGATTGTGGTTCAGCACGTTTTTCCATTTGGCAGCCGTTGTCACAGCATCTCAAATCAATATTCTGTGATCTCAGCTTACCTAGGAACTATGTACTGACAACAACACTGTGTGGGGAATTCAAGGAGTCTTCAGCCAGCAGGGGAGTGTACTTGTTGTTTTGGTGTGCCTACATAAAAACAAAAAAACAAAAACGGTGCAATCTGGCCAACGCTTTATAGGCTGTCTCATTATTGATGTACGTTCAAGTTCCAAGAAGGAAGGGTAACACAGGTAATCAGCTCTCATGCTATTTTGTGAACCGCCAAACAGGAGCTGAGCGTTAAGAGACAAAAAATGGTCGTGGACTAAGCGAAGGGTAGATTAACTAGTATTCTTTCAAATAATCTCGTTAAAAGTAACTGAACAATAAAGAGACCAATGAGATAGGACGAGAAAAAAGGTTTAGTAAAAGATCTCAAAGAGGATGTTTTAAGCAAAATAAAACTATTGGTACAGTTGGCGTAAAAATCTATCAAACGAACAAAGAGAGATATTAATGTTAGGACTGATAGGATAGTGAGAGGGAATCAAAGGTTGCTGTAAGAAAATAAGAAAAAAGCTTCATGAAAAAACTCACAAAAATATATATGTATAAATGTATCGGAACACAATTAGCAATATAACATGTGTGTCATGAAGACTGTCAATATGTAATGAACTGACTTTATTCTAAAATAAAAACATCCTGTTTCAGTTTGGTGAATTTCCAGACTCAGCACCAATAAACTTCAAAGACTATGCAAACTCTAATTTGGTCTTGCAATTGTTTAACTAGCTTTGTAATAAAGGAGAGCTGGTTTTTCCCAACACGTTGGGTAAAACAAAACCAGACAAAGTTGGGTAAAAAAACAAACCCAAAAGAACTACCACGCAGTTAAAATTAAGTGCGGAATTTAATTTCCTTTGACCCAATTAAATTCGCCGTGCACCTGCCATTTATAAACGTTAAATTGAAATTGGTTTCAGTTATCTTCCTTTTTTTTCAAGTTTTTCGCCTCAACATTCCAGGTTCAATCCTACCTACCTAAACTTAAATTTTTTTTTTTGTTTTTTACTTTTTCTTCTTTTTACATTATTTTTTTTTTCCCCGATTTTTTAAAAGAAGTTTAACATAAGGTTTGGATCTAACCCCCCCTCCCTCAACACACAAACACATCTACAAAAACTTATCGAAAATATTAGCAGTAGCAGCCGTCTTAGCACATATGCAAATCAAGCAAATGTGCACGCGCTGACCTCAAAGGAAGACGGAGAAAAAATAGGATGAAAAAAGGACAGCACGTGATCCAGCGGAGGAGAAAAGTGTTACTGGTGAAGATGGACGTGTGAAATCGAGAGTGAGAAAGCCGGTGTCAGGTGTGGAAAGAGAGAGAGAGAGAGAGAGAGAGAGAGAGAGAGAGAGAGAGAGAGAGAGAGAGAGAGAGAGAGAGAGAGAGAACCAAACCAAACTCTACAAATAAATATTTAAAGATATAAAGAACTTGAAGCATAAAGCTGTTTCCAAAATAACTGGATTCGGCATTAAATAACACGAAAAGGGTTGATATGCCATAAAACAAAACAACGAAACCAAACTAAAGCTAACAGACATCTATGATTTTTACGATAATCATCTTTCTTTCTAAAATGACACGAGATTCGTAATCTTCGTAATCTTCGTAATCTCGTGTCATTTTATTTACTTAATCTCTCAACGCTATATTTCCAGACGCAATTTTTTAATCTCTACGATATTTTCACTTTTAGACGTAATCCACCACACTAGTTTACTCTAATTTATTGTCTCTCATAAAATGTATATATATATGCATATATGACATCTAATTTCCATAAGGAAAACACGCTGCTCTCCCCCATCATTATACATAGCCCCAATCCTCCGACTCTCTCGTCAATGACCATCCCTCTTGAAGAAGTCCGCATAAATCGGGTGAAACGTTGAGTATTCAGGTCCTTCCACCTCCATTTTATTTCATATATATATATATATATATAGATATATATATATATATTAAGTAATGTGATTTATAATTTAAAATTTAAAAATTTAAAAAAAAATTTAATTTAAAAATCAAATTTTAATTAAATTAAAAATCAGTTTCATAAGAAGGAACAACAAAATCAATTATCTGTACGATCGTTTCGGAAATCCGTGCTTTTTATTGTGGTATACATGAAGTTATGCAGAACAATTATATATAGTTTTTTTGGTAAGCAAGGTCTCCTCATCAGCAAACATTGGATGGAGTCGTGTGGTGCGATGCGAGCAGCATTGCAGCATGGGTCGTTTTGGAAATTGGAGGAGTAGTTGCAGAAGATGCAGCCTGGTTGAGGAAAAAAATGATGCCAGCCACATTAGACGCGACAATAAAAGGAGTCAATCTGGCCTTGAAATGGGTACTACGTGACATCTGCATCAAAACAGACTCTGCCACGGTGTTTGCATCGGATCTAGATGATGTTGCGTGCGAGAACTGCACAATTTGCACCATATGGGGGTAGAGATGACTTGGTACTTAGTGAAAAAAGTCGACCTGAGGATCACCAAGGAGCAAGTGAGGCAAGTTGTCAGGACATGCGACAGATGTCAGTCGATTGATCCTGCTCCAAGCACGCATGAAGCTGGCCAATTGGAAGTGAGTGGGACCTGGGAGAGAGTGGCATGCGATGTCACCCATTACAGGGGTGGACTTTACCTTACCATGATTGACTGTGGGCCCGGGCGATTTGCCCTATGGAAGAAGCTACGTGGAGGAACATGTAAGGAAAAAGTGTAAGGAAAAATTCAAGATGGCGCCCGACTCTCTCTTTAACACGGTAAGATATCCTCAACACGGCACAAGAAGCAACAGCCACACGATTCCCCAGCCAACTCAATCGTCACTCCCCCACGTCTTTCCCCTCACCCGCTTTTATCGTCGTTCTAGGCCGGCTAAATTTGCATATTCCGAGAATTCGTGTGACTTTGCGAGACATCATACTTTACAAAAGACGGCGGTCGCCATCTTGGTCTTTCTTTTCTATTTTTGGTCGGTAACGCTGAGCTGGTCTCGAGGTAAGTCTTTTTCCCCTCATCCGTCTCTCCCACGTACCCACACAACACGCAAACACGCGGGCGCTTATCTCCTGGATGCACGTTACAGAACAGGCAATGAAATAGCGGCAATCCTTGATGAGGTGTTTTTGGAGCGAGGCCCCGTGGAAGAGTTGTTAACCGACAACGGGACTGCGTTAAAGTCAGTAGCAGTGACAGAAGTACTGAAGAAATGGAAGATCCAACAATTTTTCAGAGCTGCCTACAGACTTAGTGGCAACGGGATCGTGGAGAGAAACCACCGCACCATAAAGGCAGTTGCGAAAAGAGGAGGCAACTCACCTGAGCAAGCCGTCTTCTGGTATAACATGTCGTCTTCTGGGACAAGTACAAGAGACGGTTAATGTTTGCATATTCCTGGAGACATCCTAGGGTGGAGCCGGCAAGCCGAGAAGTAGAGGCCACAGGGACAATTAAACTCGGGGACGAGGTATGGGTGAAGCCACCGGGGGCGCGCTGCACCACATAATGGAGTAGAGGTCGCGTGACTGGGAGGAACACTAGTAACAACATTGTGGTGGGAGAAGTCCCGAGGCACATTCTCGACGTCAGACCAGTTGAGGACGAAGCAGTGGAGGGGAGTGTGCAGCTACAGGAGGAGGACGAGACACCTCAGAGGCCAAGTAGAGAGAGGCGACCGCCACAGTGGATGAGAGACTATGAAATGTGATCTTGAGATCAGGGAGGCATGTGGTTAGAAGCAAGAAAGAGAAGTCTTACCGTGGGTGCTCAGCGAGTGAGTTCAGGCGAAGAAAAGGAAGAAGAAACATGGCGACCAGCATTTTTATTTCGTCCGTTCTCGCGTAATCTCGTGTGTGCGTGAAGATGGAAAGGATAAAACGATGTTCATTTCTCGGTGCTGGGAGATTATTCCCGATCAGGCAGGAGAGAAGGCAACGAGAGAGTAGAGACAGAGGACTGTAGCGCTAATCTTTCTGGATCATTCCGTTTGGGTATTTTTGAGGTTATACTTCATTATTATTACCCATTTAGAAATAAGAAATTATTACCCATTTAGAAATAAGAAATTTTTCGTTTGTAACAAGAATGGACACAAAATTTCGTGTTGTAACTCCAAAAAATTCAATAGCCGAATTAGACGAGCAAGTTCAAATATCAAATCAGTGATTTGAAGAAATATATTACGACTGAAATATTTAGAAAAAATATCAAATTTCAACTCGATTGAGGATCAGACCTGACAATAATGAACTACAAACATGGAAATTTTGAAGAGGCTTACGATAATGAAGTCAAGGAAACTCGCTCGTACGGTAACTGGCAAGAAAGTTAACTTCCAAGGCGAGGTTGTACTTCCCATGAAGTTAAACGGGATCGTTAAAAAAAATAAAAGATTTTATTCTGAAAAATGGAAAAAAAAAAACTTGTTGGGTACGGATTTTATTGAAACATTCGAATTGTGGGATAAAGCTTTAAACTCGTTCTGCAGAAAAATAAATAGTAACGCGCAAACAAGATAGGAGATTAAAGAAGAATTAAAGAAAAATGTCCGGAAATTTCCACGCCTAGTCTTGGAAGATGTAACAAGTTTGAAGCCAAATTTGAGCTCAAGGAAAATACTCTGCCAAATTTCAAAAGAAACGTAACTTTCCTTTCGCAGCAGTAGAAAAAAAATTAACGAAGAACTTGATAGATTGGAAAAAATGGGGATTATATCGAAAGTAGAAACTAATTCATGGGCTGTCCCGATTGTGTGCATCAAAAAGAAATCCAACAAATCAGAATCTGTGCTGAGTTTTCGACAGGTTCGAACTGGGTGATTACGGATTACCATTACCCGTTGCTGAGTCCAGAGGAGATTTTTAACAAGTTAAATGGCAGATATATATTATCAAAAATCGACTTATCGGACGCTTATCTCCAAAATTCCGTCGAAGAGGAATGTTCGAAGATACTAGGGATATACATTCATAGAGGGTTATTAAAACTCAACAGGCCTCCGTTTGGTATTAAAGTGGTGTAATACTCACCAGAGTTGCAAGCATCCGCGTATTTATGCATTGTGTAGATGTGCGTGCGAGCGGTGGCATGATGGAGGAGGGGTGGACTTGCCGCAAGGAAGTGTTTGGTGGGAAAAGAGAAAAAAGATGGCGCCTGATGTTTTATAAACTGTGATCTCGCGAGATCGCGAGATCACGAGGAAAGAGAGGGTACACATGCAAATGAGACAGGCTGAAAAACTGCATCAAAAGCAAGCTTGAGTGAGAGGAAGGAATAGTGCCGTTTACAGTCACGAAGTTATTGTGTCATTATTGCGAGCGTTGGTGACGTTGAAGTAGCACCTGCCATTTTTCAACAAGCGGTGGGCGTCATATTGAATGATTTGGACTGCGCGTATTTAGACGATATCAAAGTAAGGAACACAACAGTCGATGAACATCTAGGGCATCTCATTCAAGTATTAAAAAAAATCAGGACTTTGGGTATAAAGTCAAAGAGTCAAAGTGGGAATTTGGTTTGGAGGAAATTAAATATTTAGGATACATAATCAACAAAAATGGCAGACGTCCAGACCTGGACAGGTCGATTGCAATTAGAGACATACCAGCGCCCACTAACATAGCGATGTTACAAAGCGTTCATTAAAGGAGTGCACAATCTTGTAGTGGCAAGTGATGCCAGTCTATACGATGTGGGAGCGTGTATCCAACACATAATGTCAGATGTTTCAAGAAAACCAATTGCAAACGCTTCTAGAACGCTACTTCCAGCAGAGAGAAGTTATTTACAGATAGAGAAAAAAAGCTCTGAATACCATTTTCGCAATGAAGAAATTTCATAGATACATCTAAGGCAGACACTTTATGCTAGAAACGGATCTCAAACCTCTGATCACAATCTTTGGGTCGAAGAAAGGTTTACCCGTTTATACGGCAAATCGATTGTTGAAATGGGGTATCATTCTTCTCAATTATAACTTTCACATAAAGCATCTATCATCTAAAAAAACATAAGTCATGCGGACAGTTCATCAAGAAGAAAAATTCGAAAAATCGATTATTGCAACTATCAGAGCAGATTATGAAGTAAGAAGCATGATAACAACATTATAAGAAAACTTAATGAAATCAAAAAAGGAAGCTGAAACTGATGATTTCATTTTTGACATAAAAATCAAAATTGTAACAAATGATCAAAAAAGTGCAGAAGATCTATTCAATATGTGACGGAGTTTTATTTTATATCGAAAGAGTAGTAGTTTCGAAAAGGTTGCAGAAAAGAATACTGCGGGACTTTCACATGGGTCACCCAGGTATCAAAAGAACAAAAAGCTTAATGCGGAGTTTTGTATATTGGAAAGACATGGATGTGGATATCGCAAACATGGTAAGGGTGTGCGTTAGCAGCAAAGGCACCGTCCATAGTACACAAACGATGGCCCAAGACGAATCATCCATGGACAAGAATACACATAAATTCCGCTGGTCCAGTAGAAGAATATTACTACTTAATAGTGGTAGATAGTTTTACAAAATGGCCAGAAGTGCTACACTCCAAGAAGCCTACAACCAATATCACAACAACCTTTTTACATGAACTATTTGCTCGGTTCGCCAGAGTGTATTGTGAGTTACAATAGGACGCAATTCACTTCTGAAGAGTTTAAGGATTTCTGTGAGTTATACCAAATTAACCACATAACAACGCCGTCGTATCATCCGAGATCCAACGGGCCCGGGGAAAGATTTGTCGACACCTTAAAGTGCGCTCTGAAAAAATCCTCAGGAGTTCTAATGGACAAGGCGCTCCAACAGTTCCTACAAGTGTACAGGATTACGCCGAACCAGAGAACACCCTCAAACCTGTCACCAGCTGAACTAATGTTCGCCAGAAAGTTAAGTTAGTGTTTGACAAACTCTTGCCAAAACATAGTAAAGAATACTAGGTATAGATTTAGAAAAGATTCATCTCCGGAGAAAAGGTATTTTTCAAGTGCAACAAAAACAACGTTGCGTTCTGGGAGCGAGGCACAGCGAATAAGAGACCTGATTTACATAATTAAAAGGCCGAAAAATATACATAAAAGGCACCAGAACCAACTAAAAAAAATGTTACTTACAAGAACATGAAGAGAGTATACCGGATGAGAAGGGAGATCCCATAGAATTAATTTATGAAAGTTTTTAAGTGAAACCTTTACTTGGCTTTAACCTAATCATTACACTAAATAAATATTTTATTATGCATATACCTTTGTTTAAACAGACTTCTATTAATGCAATTTAGGTAGAATTAAATAACCTTTTATTTTCATTAATAGGAAAGATTTCTTAATTTTTCGTTACGTTTGTTTTTCTTTGTGCCAAGGGACGCTATTCTACTTTAGAAGTAACTGTATTATCTCCTTTACATATTATAGTCATTTTCTTTGAATTGTAACTCTAATAATTAAAGGTTATATTTAACAAATTTAATTTTCTCGCTTATATATATATAAGAATAAAAATTTAAGGCTGTAAAATATAGTTTACATTAATTTATTGGTCGACAGAATACTCAAATTAAATATATTGAAATTTTCTTAAAAAAGTGTTACTTACAAGAACATGAAGAGAGTATACCGGATGAGGAGGGAGATCCCATAGAATTAATTTATGAAAGTTTTTAAGTGAAACCTCTGCAAAATACTCATGAACCGAGACGATCTGGTGGGAAACGAAAATTCAAGAACTCATTGGACATGAATCCAAAACATAAATGATATTAAAAATTACACTGATGGACATATTCATATAAAGTATACAAATGAGACCTAGGGCAAAAATACTTCGTAATCATCATTCCTTATTTGAAGCCATTTGAAATTCAAAAGTGACTCCAAGGCTTGGGAGGGGGTGTTATGGTAGGATCTACCTAATTAGCATATGTGGAGTGTCAACTATATAAATATGGTTGGTATCGTAAAGACAAGAGAAACCCGACGAGAGACTCAGCGAAACACGAAATCGAGAGTCGACGACCACCTAACCGACACCTTCTCCATTATCTGATTATATATTTGTATATACTTTCTTGCTTTCTACTTTACTGTTTTGTTGTCGAGCTTCAACTTTTATTCTAGATTTAATCATTATTAACATTATCTAAGAAAATAAATATTCACTATTTATAAGTAATAAATTTATAAGTACTAGAAAAAAGTTCCACTGTAGTTGAACATTTTTAAAATAAATTGAATAAAAATAAAACAAAGCAAATAACGACGAATTTAAAACTTTTTAACCCTTTAAAGCTGAAAAAATTCATTTAAAAAATTTAGATTTTTTAAATGAATATGATTTTTTGGCAATGAAAATTCAACGCACAATACATTAATTTTTTTTTGATAATTTTTTTTAATAAATTATAAAAGGAACAGATGTCAATTCACTTGCACATTTTTTATAATTTTAAAAAGAAATTATCATAAAAACTTAGGCTTCTTTCAACGTGACTGTTTTTAAAATTATAAAATAAAATTTGAAACCGTACAAATCATAAGCAGCTACACGCTACCTACTTTTCTTTTTTTTAATTCAGCCCTTACCCTCTCTTCCTCTCCCCATAACCCGGCCTCCAATGCCTTACGAATCTTACATCCTTTCCTCCTTTCTTTTTTCCACCTCCCCTCTCTCTCTGTCTCTCTCTCTCTCTCTCTTCCCCTCTCCATATACTCCGATCTGTGTCGTGTCTGGCTGAATTTTTAAAACTCCATTTCACCCCTTTTCGATGTTTAATTATTAAATCCTAAAACTTAAATGTTGTCGAATCAGAATTGAAATTCCCCCTTTTTTTCTTCTTCATTTTCTAATGTTACATTGCGTTTCATTGAAAGAGAATCTTAGGAAGAGATGCTTAGAAGGAGTCTTATTACAGTGAGGGATGTTGAGAAGTTGTATAAGTTGTTGTACGAGAGACTTAGAGAGATAGTTCCTGTTAAAAGAGATTGTTCATGTTAGGAGAGATTCCTATATTTTAAAAGTTCATTCCTTAATTGTGTTGAATGGAAGAAGAAGAAAGCTCTTTGAGTGAAGGGATAGTGTTCAGACAGTTCGGACATGATGATGTTGAGACGTGTATGTAAAGACATATAACACAAATATATAATACAATTCCGCTTTACCTTTCTGTAAGAATCATAAGACACAAGACGAGCTTTACAAAACACATAATGGTTTATTTCGTCACACCAAGAATTTAAAGTCTCACATTTTAGTTTCAACGTGACGTCTCGCTCCTAGACGCCTGACTGTCTCTCTCCCGAGTTTTCTCACTGACTGTCTAACTCTAAAGTTTTTTCTCTATTCCTAGAACTTTCTATTTTCCGTGACGTCATGACGTGTTCTGGACATACGTGTCCAAAACTTTTCCTATTTCTACAAAAGGAATTTTAACCTATATTCAATATGTTAAAAACATTATCTTATAAGCTGCATTCTTTCAATTTAAAATTTCATAACAACTTGAGAGTTCACATTCTTTCCTTTAAATATTTATCTGTATTCTAAACAAATGTTTGTTTTACATTTTTAAATTCTCACACGTAATCTATTTCTAAACTAAATTACGAGGTTCGAATTTGTCTATTGCTATTTCATTTTCATTTGAAACTAAATTCTCCATTTTTATACTTACATGAAAAGGGGACAGCCCTTATCATGTAACATTAATATTGGTTTAAGTCTGACAAAGTTGCTGGATCGTTAATACGATTTCGTAACCGAAACATGTGTAACTAAGTAGATAAAACGTAATAAAAATATATATTTGCTCGGCAATAGTATTGAGCACTTTCTTACCAATTTTGCTATATATATATATACACACATTATAATTCTTGTCATTTAATTAGAGACTGGAAAAATTTGCATTTAGTATTATTATTATTATTTTTTTTTTTTTTGTCATTTAATTAGAGACTGGAAAATTTTACATAAGCGAATAAAAGAATTGCAGTTTGGTTTAAAGCCTTTATTTTTATTTCCACTCTTATAATAAAAATTTAAATCTGTGTCAATTCCAATTATCATGACTATTTTATCTAATTGGAATTTTTATTTTGACCAGATGAATTTTTTCATATGGAAAGAGAACGTCTTCCAACTGATTTTACAATACCAAAAAATGGGACTTAATAGATATAAAATTCTGCGTTTGCAAAGCAACATTTCCTTTAACTCTGGATACTTTATTGAACATAATAGGATTTTACCTTCAATGTGGCAGCCTCCAACTAATCTGGAACCTAATAACATTCTTTTCTATTCGAGGACTACCATTCCAATCGAACATTTAAGTTCCATATCCTTTTTTGTTTCAATCCGTTTCCTCTTTTTCTATGTCCTTTGAAAAGATTTTAATCTTTATATCTTCTATGTATGTGCTGAATAGCAAAATTATATCACTCGAGAAGAAATATTTTGCTAATAAAATCTAGGCCTTGTACAAAACAGCTATCCACTGAAAATTTTTCATCTCCAGGACCTGTACAGAATAGCTGCGCACCGGAAACTCTTCTAAAATTAAACATGGTTTTCAATTCAAGACAATAAAATCAGAAAACGAACAAAAAGATAAAATAGAAATAAACTCTCAGTGTCTAGCGGAAGGAAGGTGAAAGGAGAAAAAGAAAGTAGGAGACAGAGATTGGCGAAGTCAAAAGGTGAGTTGGAGAGTCGATAGGTTTCAAATTTAAGCGCACGCAACAGTGGGATGGGAATAAATAAGCTCACCCTACACTTATTACGTAGGCAGAGTATTGAAGAAAACATGGAACCGAAAAAAGTAATACATTTATTTGCTTATTTATTTTTTTTATTATTATCACCTAATTTCTGGAAATACGTTTAAATTCAGTTTCTTTTTAATTGTATGACTTACGAGTGTTAAAATATTGATTTAAAATTAAAAACTTAAAATAGCAGTTTATAAAATAAACCAGAAAACCTGGTATGTCATATATTAATTATGCCTATATATATATGATATTTTATTATCATTATTATTTTATTTTATATATGATATTTTAATTGCAGAAATCCCCCTCTGTGCCAAATTACCGCACGTTTGCAATAAAAGATGACACATACAAATCTATTATGTCTACAGTATTACCCACTATCTTATGTAACTTTTTAATGTCGTTACATACACATTTACTCGTGCTATTAAAATGCTACATTCCATCCGTGGAGAACAACCATCACAATCGCAGCATTATAAGAGGAAGAAGTCCGTATTTTCTCTCTCTAAATGTAGTCTTACCACTGCTACCAGTCGTCGCCGGGTACTATTCTGCATTTCTCTACTACAGTGCTAATACACCCTTCGTAACTAGATGATTGCATACATATACATAACGTACTCTTCTTACGAATCAAAATTGGCTGAAACCGACTATTCTCATACTCAAGAATAAACCGATTTGATACATAAACGAACACTTCTAAACCTTGAAAAAAAACCGCGGCGCTCTACACATTAGACACCACCGCTAAAAAAATTAACACTCTTTACAGTTTTATAACCAAACAGAAACCAACCTTCACATATTGCTAACCTCATATAGCACAGGTCGCAACTTTCATAATGACCATCGGCTTTTCTTACATCGCTTACCTACGCTAACAGGACACCATAGCGATCGCTAACAAGAAAATAACAACTATTAGCCGCACATAAACGCATGCTTACATACTGATAGCCTTATTCCATGGGACTAACATACACAAGTAAAATAATTTCTATACACACACACCCTTACGAATTCTCAAAGCAAACTTACACGCATTCACGGTTAGACATGCAAACACAAAAAATCCTGGTTACATTTTCAAGACAGGAAGGTGTTGTGCTCCCCGCAAAAATGTAAACGGAATTTCTGTTAAATATTAAACGGTTCTTATGCTCGCGTAATTTCAGCGTGTTACTTACGGAAAAACGGTTAATTAAACTGCAGACGCATCTGGTAAAATCTATACACGTTCTATAATTGATTACACCCACTCCCAAAACACACACACACACACACAAAAAAAGAAAAGAAAGAAAAACACTGAAAAACAAAAACATGTTGCTATAAAAGTTTTACAATATCTTTTTTTATTATTAAATTGTTAGGTGAAAATATAGAATACTGTACACCAGACAATGAACACAACTGAAAATAACATGTTTTTTTTTTAAATTACAGATTTAAATCATGAATTTATTCAAAGTGTCCTTCATCTCGCTAAGTCAATCTCTCCTCTAAAAATATATATATATAATAAAATGATCATATATATATGAATTAAACTTTTACGATATCTTTGTTTATTAATTTATTAGGTGAAAGTACAGAGTATTTACAAAACACCCGTCAGCCCGGTAACATAATTGCATATTATCCAAATTGATTACCGTTCTTCTCCATAAATAAATAAATAAATAAAACGAAAAACAAAACTAGGTTTTTGTAAACCGTTCGAAAAACTTTCGGCACTTGAACAGTTTTGCCACCGTGTTATTTTTCCATAGTTTCCAGGTTAAATTCAAGCTTGACGATATTTTTTTTAATAAAATTGTTAGGTGGAAGCACATATTATTCACGAAACACCCTCACCAACGCATGTTAAAAATGGCCTACAAAATAATAACGTTATTTCAGCACGGTGGCAAATATACATAAGTATAAAGCTTACTGAATTAATAATTAAAGATTAGAAGAAAGAAGTAGAATCGAAAAATTAGAAATAAAAATTTAAAATAAAGTGAGGAAAATTTATAAGTACGACTTCGTTATTTAGGGACAAGGAAAACAGGCAGAAATGTATAGCAATTTTTTAGTGATGGACAATAATATGAGAGGATTGAAAACGATGAATGAAATGAATTATATTGAAGTGGATGGCTCGTACAAACCTGGCAGCCAGCGCATTACAGTGACTAATACAGATCTTTATATCTCTATAAATACTTGTCTCGGCAGAATTTGAATGAGATTTTCTTAACCAGCATAATGGAAAACCTAGAAAAGTCGCCATTCTAAAGAAAATTGTGAAGGTAGACCTAATGTAAAAATTTACGCCCCCCCCCCCAAAACCAAAAACTAACGTGTGCCAATCTCGAGAATCAGCCCGAAATCTATTATGATCGTCGCCGATTTTAAAATGTTTCTGCAATATCATCTACCGGATTTGTATTTATTATGTTGTTTGAATGTAATATTATTTTAACATATGTGAAATATTCACAATTTAAAACTGGTAAACAATTTTCTGTTGCATGTAATATACATATAATAACAAACGGAGGTGGAAAGCCCTAAAACCTCGACGACGTTTCGCCCGTTTAGTTCGGACTATTTCAAGAGTAAAAATGTAAAATGCTCACAGGCGAGAAGATTAATTCATTGTACATGTATGTCTCCATATATAATATTTTGATTGCAGAAATTCTGCTCTGGACCAAAGGTTTGCAACAACTGATGTCACATAAAAATTTTGACACTGCTAAATCTGTATAAAATGTGACGCATTCATTGTTTTCTGTTCATGTTTCTGTAAATAAATATCTAAACAGTTTGACAAATATATAACATGTTAACTTAAATAAAAAAATGCAAGAGAGCTATATGCCCAGTCTGTTAAATCAAAAGTAGCTGATCAGCGGCTTGGTTCCCACCAGTTCTGGAAAACAACAAATTGGATCCAGAACAGAAGTGTGCGTTCTATCCCAACCATTATCAATGGACCAGAGGTCATCTCGTCAGCATCAGACAAGGCCAAACTATTTGCCAAGAACTTTGCAGCTAATTCTACCCTATGCGACGAAGGCCATCAACTCCCCATATTTCCTCCTATAACACAGAATTCGCTAGGTAACATACAAATATCTGTGCATGAGGTCGCCAAGCTAATCAAGAACCTTGATTCCAGTAAAGCAACTGGCCCTGACGGCATCCCAATTATAGTGTTAAAAAAGCTTCAACCAGAACTTGCTCCCATACTTATGAAACTGTTTAAGCATTGTCTTAAGGAGAAGTGCTTTCCAACACCTTGGAAAACCTCATCAGTATGCCCTGTATTTAAGAACTCAGGTGATAAGTCATCTCCCTCTCAGTACAGACCAATAAGTCTCCTGTGTGTCATGAGTAAGTTGCTGGAATCCATATTAAATAGAGAAATAGTCAACCACCTCAGCAGGAATAACCTTCTTAGTGACACGCAATATGATTTCCTTTCTGCAAGATCTACAGCAGATGTGCTAACGGTTATATCTCATAGGATTAGTGAATCTCTTGACAAAGGCTTCTTTTCTAGGGCAATTGCTCTTGACATATCAAAGGCCTTCGACAGGGTATGGCATAAAGGCCTACTTCACAAGATTTCCAGCTACGGTATAACTGGAAATGTTCTCTCTATCATTAAATCATTTCTCTCTGATAGGCTCATAAGAGTAGTGGTTGATTGACAAAAATCAGAGGCCTGCAGTATTAATGCTGGAGTCCCTCAAGGGTCCATCCTGGGCCCAACTCTCTTCCTGATCTATATCAATGATCTCCCTAAACACATACTTAAATCATTCGTTGACATCTATACTGATGACAACCATCTATGGCAACACATCAAAGGCTGTAAATGACAAAGCTCTTTCTGATTCTCTCTCCTGATCTCGAGCGCGTGGTTCAGTGGGGGAAGACGTGGCTGGTTACCTTTAATGCATCTAAAACTAAACCCCTATCTTTACATCATCAACGCTCTGATCCCCATCTGGCATCAATTGAAATGGATGGCTCTCGTCTTGGGGAGGCTCCATGTTTTGACAAGCTTCTGGGCTTGACCTTCACTCCTGATCTGAAATGGAACACTTACATCAAATCTGTTGCCAAGGTCATAAATTAACGAATCCTATAGTGGATGAAACGCCGAATATTCAGTGTAGCTTAATCGCCATATATATTTCATAAATTACTATATATATCATAAATTACTATATATATCATAAATTACTATATATATGTATATATATCATAAATTACTATATATATATATATCATAAATTACTATATATATATATATATATATATATATTTGTTAGTACATTTTCATGTTTTTTTAAAGGTAGATAACTCTTATTTTTATTATCTCCCTTGAGAAAGCACACACACATATATGTATATATATATACATATATTTGTGAGTATATTTTCATATGGTTTCATAAAGGTAACTCTGACTTGAATAATATCCGAGAAGTTCTTTTTGTTTTAACTTATTTTAAAGCGTTTATTTACTTTGGAACATAACAAGTGTTCAGGCTCAAATTAGAACAAGACCGAGGTGACTGTCATGAGACCGTCGTCTCCCTGCATATTAAAACAAAGTCCCCACCAACCTCCATACGTAGTTAATTGTCATGTCGAAAATAGTAATATATCCAAAAATTACGAAGACTCTACAAGTGCAGAGTTCTTTATAGTTCAAAGTAATTTGTATGTTTGTTAAAAACTACTTCAAAAATGCTGTTTGACTTTAAGTGTCGTTTAAAGACAAAACCAATATTAAGTATTTAATTGTCATGCCGAAAATAGTAATATATCCAAAAATGACCAAAACTCACCAAGTGCAGAGTTCTTTATAGTTCAAACCAATATTAAGTAATTTTTTTTTTTTTTTTGCATACATTATTGCTGATATTCATGCTGCTCCTCTTTGATCAAATTGTCTCTAGGATGGATTAGGGTTGGGGGTCAGGGTTAGCTTTTTTTTTTTTTTTTATTTGATATGTAATTCTATGTCGATTTTCTTAATGTTTTCGAGTATGCTGAAAACGAATATCACAATTAAATTCGGGGCTTATAAATCGTTTACCAGATATCAATAAACATGATGTATAACAAATAGATAACACAGAAAATAGACTTATAGTTTTAAAAGGTTTATTAGAAGAAAAATATGTAACCCACAGTGGGGACCCTAACAGGTACTACCACTCCGGGTCAGAGTGGACCTGGGAGCAATGGTAATTAAAGGGTGGCTCCACACTCCCCAAGCCTGCTTATGGAGCTTTACCATCGGATACAGTTTAAGGTCATATCCAGGACCCTGAAGTGGCGGCGGCTATCCTGTTCTTGTAGAAATTTTGGATGGGAGTGGTCTTCTTCTGGGAGAAGTTTCGGCTGGTTGCTAAAAAAAAAAAAAAGAAAAAAGAGACAAGTTTTAATCCAACGGAAATGGAATCATGTCGTTACAAGTCCAAGTAATTTTTAAATGGATATATCTATAAAAGTGAAAGTGTACAACTTATAGTATAAACCATTCAAATGTTAGATATAGTTTCCTTGGCCATGGATCTAACGTAATAAATTCATATGACCCTTAATCAATAATGGTTAATGTGTCAAAGTTAAAAATAAAGGAAAAATATATATAAGTGTAATTATTACTTCACGCGACAAATAGCTAGGGGGTTGCTGCTTTAATCCACGATGTATTTGTAAGTCATGCCGTGCTTTCTTTTCTCTAGCTTTAATTTAAACCTACGTCACTGCCAGTGGTCATACACAAACACATAACGGGTTCTAGCCTTCCTCCCTGCTACCACGCGTTTTTCCTTGTTTGGCTCAACACAAAACCCCCACAACTCCCACGGCTAAAATGTTAGTTTTGTACAAAGTACTGAGATGCCAGACAATTATGCTAGTTTAGAACTTTGAGGTCCAAGTAATCAGCCACATTTTTCAGTTTTGGGGCATAAATATTACTGCAAAGGCGTGTAAAGGGCAAACTCGAATTTGAGCGCAATCGTTATTCTAATAATTGCTCATTTTTAATATGCCATTATTATTATCATCATTTTCTTATATGGATCAGCAAGATATTTTTACTAGTAATAAGTTTATTTTTAGAACAGCTTATCACTTATTCTCTGGTATATTTTTGGTTTTAAAGTATTATTTTAGTATTAGTGTTTAATCTTTCAGTATTTATACAATTTAACATTTTGATATTTACATTTATGTCGAGGTTTAGTGTTTATTATTTGATCAGTTATAATTTAATTTAGCGCTAATTTATAAGTTATGTTTTAGTATCTAATCATGATTTTTTTGTTTTTAATTATTAGTTTTAGTTTTTATAGTTATTTAATATATTATAATTTATTAGAATATATTAACAGTAGTAAAATTATATTACTGATCCATAATGAAAATGATAATTATAGCTGGAACAATTACATCGAGAGCATTGCCAGGGCCGCTGCGAGGAAGGTGGGCTCTCTCTCTCTACCGTGCTAGAAAACTTCTAACACCCGAAAGTATCCTGTACCTCTCCAACAAGGCCACTATTCGCCCATGTATGGAGTATTGCTGTCATATTTGGGCTGGTGCATCGGCTACTAGTCTCTCACTCCTTGACAGGGTTCAAAAGAGAGTCGCAAATCTGATAGGCCCTAAACTGGCATCTAAGCTTCAGCCTCTGTCCCATCGTCGAAACGTTGCATCCCTCTGCCTGTTCTACAAGTATTATAATGGTGAATGCTCTGATGAACTGCATGCAAGCACTTTTGCCCCCACAACGTAAACACCCTCGACAGACCCGACAAGCTGCAAAATCCCACCCCCACACTGTAGAGATCCCTACATTTAAAAGATCTTTCTACTCCAGTAGTTTCTTCCCCAGAACTGCTAGAATTTGGAATTCCATTCCAGGTCACTGCTTCCCCAACTGTACTGACATGCATAAGTTCAAGTGCAACGTGAACCAACACCTCCCTGCCCAAATCCCTACATAGTACCCTAGTAGATGTTTCCCCCTGATAGTGGCAAAGTGCCTTGTTTGGGGTGAAAATGTAATAAAAAAAAAAAAAAAATAGTAATGTAAATATTTGTATATAATTACAAAGCATATTGTTCATGCATTTACATACAAATCCACATGAACAAGGAAACCTATCTCTCTCTCGGCAAAAATGAGTTCAAACTGAAGAAATGTTATATATAATTGTTTTCGGCTAACTTTACCAAATCTGTGCGTATGGTAAAAATAAGTAAAAAAAAACAAGTAATGTTCAACGCTGCAAGAGAACTAGAAAGAGAATAAAAGTTAATAGACAGGATAAAGTCTGGAACAAAAAGAGAAAAAAGAAATTAGCGAAATTTATCAGGTGCGAAAAAAGCGAGTAATGTTCAACGGTACTGGAGAACAAGAAAAGAAAGGGCCAATTAGAAGCTGGAATCATCAAAAGTCATTAGACAAAAAAGAAATCACGTAAATAGGACGCCATTTATCAGGTGCTGTAAAGAAATGCTCTTTTAGAATCTTCAAGTCTCAACACTCACTAGTAAAAATAAGTCAAAAACAAGTAATGTTCAACGCTGCAAGAGAACTAGAGAACTAGAAAGAGAATAAAAGTTAATAGACAGGATAAAGTCTGGAACAAAAAGAGAAAAAAGAAATTAGCGAAATTTATCAGGTGCGAAAAAAGCGAGTAATGTTCAACGGTACTGGAGAACAAGAAAAGAAAGGGCCAATTAGAAGCTGGAATCATCAAAATAGGGGTAGGCTATAGAAGCAAAATTTTTCAAATAAATGCCAAAAGTGGCTTATTATATGTAAATAGATGGGAACAAAAAAATTGGAGGGTCACTGGCCCCAAACGTGATTTGACCGCGTCAACGTGTGAAAATGGCCCAAATTTCGGCCCCGAACACACTTAATCACTTATTGAAAGCCACAGGATGCATTTTTTGACTATAAATGCATTTGTATCATTAAATCTAACATTCCCATTGGCTATCTCACAAGTACGGTTTTTTTAAGGGTATCTCAGAGTCCAAAATGGGTCAAAATTACCCCAAAAGTAGCCAAAAATGGTCGGAAATCACGGATTTTCCAAAATGCACCTCCCAAGACACACAGGGTGCAATTTTTGACCATAAATGGCTCTATAAATTTAAATCTAACATTCTCACTGGCTATCCCACCTATATAGGGCTTTTCAAGGTATCTTAAGGGTTCAAAATGGGTCAAATTTACCCAAAAATTAGCCAAAAATGAATGAAAATCACGGATAATCCCCAAAATGCAGGTATTATATCTCATCGGGCTCCTATAAACACTCCTGTATGGCTTTTTACAGTTGGAAGACTTCCATTTGTATTTAGAGATCTTTGGGGGATGTAAAAAGGGTCAAAACAATCCAAAAATGACAAAATTACGCTTTACGGTACATAACATATGAATCATTAGTTCATTCATCAATGATACTTTTTAGAAACATTGTAACTTTACTACATCAACTTCTCAGAAAGTAATTAATTGTAAATTGAACATTGAATGTCAATAAAATGCTGTCCAAGAAGAGTCTGAATTCATAGTGTTCTCATAGTTACCCCAAAATTGATGAAAATGGCCCTCGATTCGCTATTTCTAGATTTGTAACCAATATATTGAATAACTTGATAAAAGCTATGAGTAATTAGCAAAGGAATTATTTTGTTATTTCAAGACACAGCTTCACTTCACATTACTTTAAAATCATACAACAGTAAAATATCAATATAATGCATTAAATGTTGGCTGCAGCACAGGAATTTGCTACAGCTATTTTGATTGACTCCTGGAAATTCCGTGCACCAGTTCGCAGATTGTAAGTGACATGTGTTTGGCTGGCGATCTCGGTACATGGGACAGTGCTACGGATTGTACCCGATCTGTTTAATGAGTAGTTCAAATTGTTTGAGGTATCATGCTCTGGCACAATGAGCCATTTGCGAGAGAGAGAGACTTTTGATCGGCAAAGAATCTTCGTTCATGTACATCAAATTCATCAGGATTCACATCTTTTGAAAGTATATTGAGAAGGACATGGTGCTCTCGTTTCCATTTAATTATATTCACACGTCTGGAACCCTTTGCTTTGTAGACATCTTTATCGTAAATTTTTAGCCATCGATCAAGTTTATGTTTTATCCCAGGTATTGTAACATAACGAACATCACTTCCAAAGGCTTTCTGCCACAATTGTAGTAATCGCAAGGAGAACTGGTCAATATGATTTTTCTGTGTCGTGGTACCATATTTGGCAGCATGATGTTGCTGCACAGCTTGAACACATTCAGCCTCAGTTGGAAGAGAATCAAGCAGAAGATAAGTCCAATCGTCGTAATTATAATCTTAGTTCAATCAAATTCACAATTAATGCAATGCAATGTTATCGTGTCTATTTAAAGATGCCATTCCATTGATACAGAAAGAAAACATTTCCTTATTTGGTAATTTTCCATCTATAACTCAAATTAAGCCCCTTTTTGACAACCTATGTTGATTCTTAGGGACTTTTTGACTCATTGGCTAAATCGGCCATATTTAGCCCCTTTTAAAGGTCCTTATACCCCTCATTAACAGTGCAAAAGTTAGGAGAGTGCCTGCTTCAAGCATTTCCCAACAGTTTCTGCCATGTAGAGGTGTCTTTGAGCCCATGGGAGGTGCATTTTGGAAAATCTGTGATTTCCGACCATTTTTGGCTAATTTTGGGGTAATTTGACCCATTTTGGACTCTGAGATACCCTAAAAAAACCCTACTTGTGGGATAGCCAATGGGAATGTTAGATTTAATGATACAAATGCATTTATAGCGAAAAAATGCACCCTGTGGCTTTCAATAAGTGATCAAGTGTGTTCGGGGCCGAAATTTGGGCCATTTTCACGCGTTGACGCGGTCAAATCACGTTTGGGGCCAGCGACCCTCCAATTTTGACCCATTTTGAACAAAATCACTTGTTCCCATCTATTTACATATAAATGAAGGTTTTTTTTGGCATTTATTTGAAAAATTTTGTTTCTATAGCCTACCCCTAATCAAAAGTCATTAGACAAAATGAAATCAAGTAAATAGGACATTATAAGAAAAAATTCATCAGGTGCTGTAAAGAAATGCTCTTTTAGAATCTTCAAGTCTCAACACTCATTAGTAAAAAATAACTAAAAAAAAAACAAGTAATGTTAAACGCTGCAAGAGAACTAGAAAGAGAATAAAAGTTAATAGACAGGATAAAGTCTGGAACAAAAAGAGAAAAAAGAAATTAGCAAAATTTATCAGGTGCGAAAAAAGCGAGTATTGTTCAACGGTACTGGAGAACAAGAAAAGAAAGGGCCAATTAGAAGCTGGAATCATCAAAAGTCATTAGACAAAAAAGAAATCAAGTAAATTAAGAAATTAACTGAAACCCATCTAAAACAAAGCAAATTCAGCAGCTGGTACAAAACAAGTGCTGAAAAGGTGGTTTAGAGTCCTGAAGTCTCAACAATCACTAGAAAATTAGAAATAAATCAAGGTGTAGTGGTTGCAGCACCACCAAGACACATTGATACAATAAATGAAACCTTTATGAATTCGATGGGAAGTTGGAGTTGCTTATAAAAAAAAAATATATTATTACTTACTTTAGGAATTTCTGGAACTGCTTCCAAGATGGGGATGAGAGGGGTCATGGGTGTTGCTGCTGCTGGTGCTGAAAACTTGAATAACTTTTTCTTTTTTTTAATTGTTTTTTTTCTTTTTTTGGTTTGTTTGTTTTATTTATTTTCCTTTATTTCATAGCATTTTATTTTTATGAAATTATTTTTTTGGAAATTATAATTAGGAAATAACAATACTTACTTTATGACTTTCTGGAACTGCATCCAATATTGGGATGACAGGGTCATGGCTGTTGCTGTTGAAACCTGTAATAACTAGTTGTATTATTATTTTTACATTTTTTTTTCGGTTTATTTTCCTTTAGATCACAGTATTTTATTTTTTGTGAAATTTTCTTTTTTTTTAAAATTATAATTAGAAGAAGATATCAATACTTACTTTATGACTTTCTGGAACTGCATCCAATATTGGGATGACAGGGTCATGGCTGTTGCTGTTGAAACCTGTAATAACTAGTTGTATTATTATTTTTACATTTTTTTTTTCGGTTTATTTTCCTTTAGATCACAGTATGTTATTTTTTGTGAAATTTTCTTTTTTTAAAAAATTATAATTAGAAGAAGATATCAATACTTACTTTATGACTTTCTGGAACTGCATCCAATATTGGGATGACAGGGTCATGGCTGTTGCTGTTGAAACCTGTAATAACTAGTTGTATTATTATTTTTACATTTTTTTTTCGGTTTATTTTCCTTTAGATCACAGTATTTTATTTTTTGTGAAATTTTCTTTTTTTTTAAAATTATAATTAGAAGAAGATATCAATACTTACTTTATGACTTTCTGGAACTGCATCCAATATTGGGATGACAGGGTCATGGCTGTTGCTGTTGAAACCTGTAATAACTAGTTGTATTATTATTTTTACATTTTTTTTTTCGGTTTATTTTCCTTTAGATCACAGTATGTTATTTTTTGTGAAATTTTCTTTTTTTAAAAAATTATAATTAGAAGAAGATATCAATACTTACTTTATGACTTTCTGGAACTGCATCCAATATTGGGATGACAGGGTCATGGCTGTTGCTGTTGAAACCTGTAATAACTAGTTGTATTATTATTTTTACATTTTTTTTCGGTTTATTTTCCTTTAGATCACAGTATTTTATTTTTTGTGAAATTTTCTTTTTTTTTAAAATTATAATTAGAAGAAGATATCAATACTTACTTTATGACTTTCTGGAACTGCATCCAATATTGGGATGACAGGGTCATGGCTGTTGCTGTTGAAACCTGTAATAACTAGTTGTATTATTATTTTTACATTTTTTTTTCGGTTTATTTTCCTTTAGATCACAGTATTTTATTTTTTGTGAAATTTTCTTTTTTTAAAAATTATAATTAGAAGAAGATATCAATACTTACTTTATGACTTTCTGGAACTGCATCCAATATTGGGATGACAGGGTCATGGCTGTTGCTGTTGAAACCTGTAATAACTAGTTGTATTATTATTTTTACATTTTTTTTTCGGTTTATTTTCCTTTAGATCACAGTATTTTATTTTTTGTGAAATTTTCTTTTTTTTAAAAATTATAATTAGAAGAAGATATCAATACTTACTTTATGACTTTCTGGAACTGCATCCAATATTGGGATGACAGGGTCATGGCTGTTGCTGTTGAAACCTGTAATAACTAGTTGTATTTTGCATTATTATTTTTACATTTTGTTTTATTTATGTTACTTTAGTACATTGCATTTTACTGAGTGTATGTTAATTATTTTGTTAATTTTTATTAAAATAAAATACCTGTAACAGAAAAATAATTTTGGTTATGATCATGCATGGGTGAATATTTTCGGTTAGACTTGCTAAAGTTGGTTAAAGGAAATACAAGCAGAAAGGAATTCGTTTTAATCACTAGCAACACAACGAAATAAATACTTACCTGAGGATTTTGCTGATTCTAACTAGAAGCTGCAGTAATGGAAAAGAGGAAAATTAAACTTGTCAATTACAAAAACTGAAATCGAAAAGAAGAAACGCTTGATGCTTTACTCACCTCTGGCTGGTCGTGGTCCCCATCAAACTGAAAAAGGAGGGAAAGGGTGGAATCCACTCGTTACCAGGTACCGTACAGGAAAGGACAGTCTGGCCAGGTAGGTGATGATCTCCCCAAAGTGGAGCGCTACATAAAACATGCATTGCTACGAACATCCTCCGAAAAAGGCGGTTTCTACTCGGAATAAAAGGCGGAGCAGAAAACGGAAGTGTTCTCTCTACTCAACACGATTCCTAGAGAGATACCACGAGATTGTGCGTGAATGAGGAGGAGGTGATGAAAGCTCACAAAACTGCCATTCCTACTATCGTATCGGATATTATTAATCGGAGGTCCATCATTGCATTACCGCCCCAGCTCGTAGTTGATAGATAGTAGGAATAATATTACCAGCGCCCTTCAGGCAGCTTGTGAGAACACACAAACTAATGGTAGTATTACTCTAGTCGTTCCTGGTCGAATGGAGCCATGCATGCATTATGTAGTAACACGAGCACGTGTCGCCTGATAAGAAAGAGCGTAGGCTCACCCACTTGGGGAGATTCCCTATCCAGACTTGCACCTATTTGTACACCTGGAACCGGACTCAGAACCTCGACAATGAGAAGAGTCAAGGAGAGCAAGGTGTTGAACTACCTAAAGAGGTCACCATATAAAACAAGCGTTGCTGTGAACAACCTTCCAAAACGAGGGAAGGGACTTTTTGTTCTCTCTACCCAACAGGATTCCTAGAGAGATACCACAAGATTGTGCGTGAATGTGGAAGAGCCTATGAAAGCTCACAAAACTGCCATTCCTACTATCGTATCGGATATTATTAATCGGAGGTCCATCATTGCATTACCGCCCCAGCTCATAGTTGATAGATAGTAGGAATAATATTACCAGCGCCCTTCAAGCAGCTTGTGAGCACACGCAAACTAATAGCAGTATTACTCTAGTCGTCCGTAGTCGAGTGGAGGCACGCGTGAATTACATAGTAGAAACACGAGCACGTGTCGCTCCCTCTTCGGGGGAATTCGGAAAAGCGCACCTTGCGCTGCAGGTATTTGTTGAGCTGGGAGTTGACTCAACACCTCGACACTGAGAAAAGAGCTTTAGAAAAGCTCCAGATTAGTTACCTGCAAAGTCGAGGAAAGTTGGAGGACCAGGCCTGCGAAGGAGAACACACACAATTTGGGCCTTGATGGAAGCACACGGGAGAGAGGGAGGCCAATTTTTCTCATTCGGGGGAGTGTTCTCCTTCCAGCCTGCTCGAGCACGTCTTTTCTGCTCGCCACATGCAAGCGTATAAAAAGACGACCAGATGACAGACGCAACAAACTCATGCCGTCATTCATTAACTGGATTTTGATCGGGTTCCGTACAACAAGGTGTTGAACTCCCTAAAGAGGGCACCATATAAAACAAGCGTTGCTGCGAACAACCTTCCAAAACGAGGGAAGGGACTTCTTGTTCTCTCTACTCAACAGGATTCCTAGAGAGATACCACAAGATTGTGCGTGAATGTGGAAGAGCCTATGGAAGCTCACAAAACTGCCATTCCTACTATCGTATCGGATATTATTAATCGAAGGTCCATCATTGCATTACCGCCCCAGCTCGTAGTTGATAGATAGTAGGAATAATATTACCAGCGCCCTTCAAGCAGCTTGTGAGCACACACAAACTATTTTAGTATTACTCTAGTCATCCGTAGTCAAGTGGAGGCACGCATGCATTACACAGTAGAAACACGAGCACGTGTCGCTCCCTCTTCGGGGAAATTCGGAGAAGCGCACCTTGCACTGCAGGTATTTGTTGAGCTGGAAGTGTGGACTCAACACCCCGACACTGATAAAAGAGCTTTAGAAAGCCTCCAAACCAGTTACCTGCAAAGTCGGGGAAACTTGGAGAAGCAGGCCTGCGGAGGAGAACACGCTCAAATGGGGCCTTGGAAGCAAACGGGAGGGGTTAGGGTTAGGATAAGGGAAAGGGATAGGGTAAGGCCCATTTTTCTTTTTTTGTTCGGGGAATGTTCTCCTTTCAGCCTGCTCCTTCCTTAACACGTCTTCTTTGCTCGCCACATGCAAGCGTATAAAAAGACGACCAGATGACGGACGTCATTTCCTGGATTTTGTTTTGCCAGAGCCCATTTAGCCGTGTAGTTGTTGTTCAACTACAACGTTACACCCCCCTACCACGGTGAGGATAGGGTTGGACTTTAGGGGGGAAAATACACATCCACATTTACTAATCTTACTCTTGCAATGTTGTTGTAATAAACAGAAAATTAGGAAATTCTTTAATGATTGCATTTTCGTAATTTTGGGATATGTTACGATTGTCGACTACAACTCAGTAGCTATGATTCTTTTTTTTTTTTTTTTTTTTTTTAAATATCAATTCAAAATGGCGACCGACTCTCTCTTTAACACGGTAAGTTCGGGAAAAGGTGTTATAAATAATAAACTAGACAAAATACTATTAAAAAACCACCAAATATATGTCAAGTTATGTCACGGTAACATATATTGAGCGAATTTCTAACAGTATTTTGTCTAGTTTATTATTTATTACATCTTTTTCCGAACTTACCGTGTTAAAGAGAGAGTCGGGCGCCATTTTGAATTTTCCAATATATCGGTAAACACTGTTTTTTCGAGCTGAATAAACATGTTTAATTTAATAAAAACACGAAAATTATATACACTTTGGTAAAAAAGTAAGTTATCTTGCCTTTGATAACATTTATTTGTTATATATTTGTTTTTTGACAACTTTTTCGAATCTATGTGTACAGTACTAATACACACCCGGTTATTCTATATTAAATAAATACTGAAATCAAATTATGAATAAAAAAAAATATAAAAAAAACTGAACTAATTTGGTGGGCTGAAATAAGGAACCAAGCAGAGAGCCGATGCGAGGTTAAAGAGACAGACAGACAGAGGATGTAGTTGGAGAGATACAGTACAGCTAGATAGATAGATAGATAGATAGATAGATAGATAGATAGATAGATAGATAGACAGACAGACAGACAGATAGATAAATATTTTTAATTTAAATCTAAATTAACGTCTTCTTATTTAATTTGTTAGGTGAAAGTCTACATATAATATTATTTAAACAAATAAAATCAGTAAACGTTTTTCGTAATTTTTGTACATCTTACTATTGGCGACTTTACAAGTGAGTTTGTAAATCAATTTTAACGTCATTCGACTGTTAGGTGGAAAGCACACATAAATACGACGTTAATATTTCACACCGGTGGTCAATAAACTGCACGAGTACTCAAACATCTCTCAACCAAACAAAGGTGAAAAAAACTAAACAAATAAAATCAGTAAACGGTCGGTAATTTCCGTAACGCCGACCACAACACTCGTGAAATTCCGTGGAGACAAGTTCGTCAAGGGAGACAATGAAGATTTCCGATTATCTGCCCTTGATTTCTTAGTCTGCCTTTTGCTTATACGCCATATCAACCCTTTTCCACGTTATTTAATGGCGATTTCAGTATTTTGGAATGAAAATGCTTTTTATAGAATAATTTTTTGGGATTTTTTTTTTTTATGATTAAATAAGCGACGTGGTTATTCTATATTAAATAAATGCTGAAATAAAATTATAAATAAATAAAAAAATACAATATAAAACCATCGATAATTTAACACATTCTCAAACAGAAGATTAATACTCGATTTAAAGTTTGCAGCAAACTATTAAAAATACAACAAATTATAAATAAATATACATTTTATTTGACAATGATATCTGTAAAAAAAGGAAACGTGTAGTATCTGTTCTTTTTTTTTTTTTTCGTTTAATGACATGAAATAATTATAGGGTTTGTATTACTGTACACATAGATTCGAAAAAGCTGTCAATAAACAAATATATAACAAATAAATGTTATCAAAGGCAAGATAAATTACTTTTCTACCAAACTGGATATAATTTTCGTGTTTTTATTCAATTTAACATGTTTATTCAGCTCGATAAGCATACAGTGTTTACCGAGGTATTGGAAAATTCGAAATGGCGACCGACTCTCTGTTTAACACGGTAAGTTCGGGAAAAGGTGTTATAAATAATAAACTAGACAAAATACTATTAAAAAACCACCGAATATATGTCAAGTTATGTCACGATAACATATATTGAGCGAATTTCTAACAGTATTTTGTCTAGTTTATTATTTATTACATCCCAGGGTTCTATCCTTGGACCTCTATTGTTCCTGATATTCATAAATGACCTCCCCGACAACATTGCCTCTGAGATGGGTATATATGCTGATGACACTACACTCTATGGCAGACACGACAGGAAGACGAATGAACACATTTCTAAAGAAATGGCAGAAACACTAGAGGAAGACCTCAAATCTGTAGTGGAATGGGGACAAAAGTGGTTGGTCGCATTCAATGCTGCCAAGACTAAACTAGTTTCATTCAATAATTACAAGAAACCCTCTCTACCACCAATAGCAATGGCCAACGACTCTTTATCTGAGAGTCCATCTTTCAAACTCCTTGGCCTAACGTTCACAGGAAACATGAGTTGGAACAATTACATTGAAGGCATTGCCAGGGCCGCTGCAAGAAAGGTAGGCTCTCTCTACCGTGCTAGAAAACTACTAACACCCGAAAGTATCCTGTACCTCTATAAGGCCACCATTCGCCCATGTATGGAGTATTGCTGCCACATCTGGGCTGGTGCATCTGCTACTAGTCTCTCGCTCCTTGACAAGGTTCAAAAGAGAGTCGCAAATCTGATAGGCCCTGAACTGGCATCTAAGCTTCAGCCTCTGTCCCATCGACGAAATGTTGCATCCCTCTGCCTGTTCTACAAGTATTTTAGTGGTGAATGCTCTGATGAACTGCAATCACTTGTGCCCCCACGACGCGAGCACCCTCGACAAACCCGACAGGCTACTAGATCCCACCTCCACACTGTACAGGTCCCTAGATGTAAAAGATCTTTTTACTCCAATAGTTTCTTCCCCAGAACCGCAAGACTCTGGAATTCCATTCCAGGTGCCTGCTTCCCCAACAGTACTGACGTGCAGAAGTTCAAGTGTAACGTGAACCGACACCTTGCTGCCCAAATCCCTACATAGTACCCCAGTAGTTGTTGCCCCTGATAGTAGCCCCCTACACCAAAGTGGCAATTTGCCTTGTTCGGGGTGAAAATGTAATAATAAAAAAAAAATAAAATAAAAAAAAAGACAGACAGACAAATATTTTTAATTTAAATCTAAATTAACGTCTTCTTATTTAATTTGTTAGGTGAAAGTCTACATATATTATTTAAACAAATAAAATCAGTAAACGTTCTTCGTAATTTTTGTACATCTTACTATTGGCGACTTTACAAGTGAGTTTGTAAATCAATTTTAACGTCATTCGACTGTTAGGTGGAAAGCACACATAAATACGACGTTAATATTTCACACCGGTGCACGAGTACTCAAACATCTCTCAACCAAACAAAGGTGAAAAAAACTAAACAAATAAAATCAGTAAACGGTCGGTAATTTCCGTAACGCCGACCACAACACTCGTGAAATTCCGTGGAGACAAGTTCGTCAAGGGAGACAATGAAGATTTCCGATTATCTGCCCTTGATTTCTTAGTCTGCCTTTTGCTTATACGCCATATCAACCCTTTTCCAGGTTATTTAATGGCGATTTCAGTATTTTGGAATGAAAATGCTTTTTATAGAATAATTTTTTGGGATTTTTTTTTATTTATGATTAAATAAGCGACGTGGTTATTCTATATTAAATAAATGCTGAAATAAAATTATAAATAAATAAAAAAATACAATATAAAACCATCGATACTTTAACACATTCTCAAACAGAAGATTAATACTCGATTTAAAGTTTGCAGCAAACTATTAAAAATACAACAAATTATAAATAAATATACATTTTATTTGACAATGATATCTGTAAAAAAAGGAAACGTGTAGTATCTGTTCTTTTTTTTTTCGTTTAATGACATGAAATAATTATAGGGTTTGTATTACTGTACACATAGATTCGAAAAAGCTGTCAATAAACAAATATATAACAAATAAATGTTATCAAAGGCAAGATAAGTTACTTTTCTACCAAACTGGATATAATTTTCGTGTTTTTATTCAGTTTAACATGTTTATTCAGCTCGAAAAGCATACAGTGCTTACCGATGTATTGGAAAATTCGAAATGGCGACCGACTGTCTCTTTAACACGGTAAGTTCAGGAAAAGGTGTTATAAATAATAAACTAGAGAAAATACTATTAAAAAACCACCGAATATATGTCAAGTTATGTCACGGTAACATATATTGAGCGAATTTCTCAAAGTATTTTGTCTAGCTTTTTATTTATTACATCTTTTTCCGAACTTACCGTGTTAAAGAGAGAGTCGGGCGCCATTTTGAATTTTCCAATATATCGGTAAACACTGTTTTTTCGAGCTGAATAAACATGTTTAATTTAATAAAAACACGGAAATTATATCCAGTTTGGTGGGCTGAAATAAGGAACCAAGCAGAGAGCCGATGCGAGGTTAAAGAGACAGACAGACAGAGGATGTAGTTGGAGAGATACAGTACAGCTAGATAGATAGATAGATAGACAGACAGACAACTATTTTTAATTTAAATCTAAATTAACGTCTTCTTATTTAATTTGTTAGGTGAAAGTCTACATATAATATTATTTAAACAAATTAAATGAGTAAACGTTTTTCGTAATTTTTGGACATCTTACTATTGGCGACTTTACAAGTGAGTGTGTAAATCAATTTTAACGTCATTCGACTGTTAGGTGGAAAGCACACATAAATACGACGTTAATATTTCACACCGGTGGTCAATAAACTGCACGAGTACTCAAACATCTCTCAACCAAACAAAGGTGAAAAAAACTAAACAAATAACATCAGTAAACGGTCGGTAATTTCCGTAACGCCGACCACAACACTCGTGAAATTCCGTGAGACAAGTTCGTCAAGGGAGACAATGAAGATTTCCGATTATCTGCCCTTGATTTCTTAGTCTGGCTTTTGCTTATACGCCATATCAACCCTTTTCCACGTTATTTAATGGCGATTTCAGTATTTTGGAATGAAAATGCTTTTTATAGAATAATTTTTTGGGATTTTTTTAATTTTTTTTATTTATGATTAAATAAGCGACGTGGTTATTCTATATTAAATAAATGCTGAAATAAAATTATAAATAAATAAAAAAATACAATATAAAACCATCGATACTTTAACACATTCTCAAACAGAAGATTAATACTCGATTTAAAGTTTGCAGCAAACTATTAAAAATACAACAAATTATAAATAAATATACATTTTATTTGACAATGATATATGTAAAAAAAGGAAACGTGTAGTATCTGTTCTTTTTTTTTTCGTTTAATGACATGAAATAATTATAGGGTTTGTATTACTGTACACATAGATTCGAAAAAGTTGTCAATAAACAAATATATAACAAATAAATGTTATCAAAGGCAAGATAAATTACTTTTCTACCAAACTGGCTATAATTTTCGTGTTTTTATTCAGTTTAACATGTTTATTCAGCGCTCGAAAAGAATACAGTGTTTACCGATGTATTGGAAAATTCTAAATGGCGACCGACTGTCTCTTTAACACGGTAAGTTCGGGAAAAGGTGTTATAAATAATAAACTAGACAAAATACTATTAAAAAACCACCGAATATATGTCAAGTTATGTCACGTTAACATATATTGAGCGAATTTCTCAAAGTATTTTGTCTAGTTTATTATTTATTAATAAATCTTGCGCATTTGGGGTAACGTACCCCTCCTGCCTGGCATCGTGGCGGTTGCACTGGCCGCTGACGCAGACCAAAGTGTAGTGGGGGAAAAGAAAACCCAGGGGAATGGAGGGGGAGGAGCGGACTTTGAAGAAATTAGAGTTTTTGACTTCCCCTCACGGGGATGTCGGGTTAGCAGCTCAGATCCCCCCGCGAGGGGGGGAGAGCAGAGAAGAAAGACGCAGTGGGTGCTAGCGGGCCAGAGTGCCGCGTCGCAATTAAGAGAGAGAGGGGATAGGAATCCCTGCCCACAGAGGGGAGCAGAAACGAAGCACCCGCCCTACCCCACGTCACCCTACCCACTAACTTACCCCAACGGAAGCGAGAAAGAGAGCCCTGTCTGCTCGATCCACTGGGAGAGCAGCGAAGATAGATAAAGTTTGGGCCTGGCAGGTCAGTGCTGCTCAGGCAATTAAGTGTGGAGAAATTAGACCATCCCCTGTCTCTAGAGGGAAGAGACCGGAACGAAGAAAAAACGCATGCAAAAAACCAACAAAAGCAGGTCTCAATTACCAGCTAGTGGTGTTGGTCCCGAGATTCCAGTCTCCCAAAAAAGGGGATCGGTTTCCGGGTCCAAGCTCCCAACTACCCACTAACTTACCCCAACGGAAGCGAGAAAGAGAGCCCTGTCTGCTCGATCCACTGGGAGAGCAGCGAAGATAGACAAAGTTTGGGCCTGGCAGGTCAGTGCTGCTCAGGCAATTAAGTGTGGAGAAATTAGACCATCCCCTGTCTCTAGAGGGAAGAGACCGGAACGAAGAAAAAACGCATGCAAAAAACCAACAAAAGCAGGTCTCAACTACCAGCTAGTGGTGTTGGTCCCGAGATTCCAGTCTCCCAAAAAAGGGGATCGGTTTCCGGGTCCAAGCTCCCACAAATGTGGAGTCGGTCCTTGCTAACGAAGGTTAGTATGAAAACACCTTAACCTATCCCGAAAGCCCGGTGGCGGACAGTTTCGTAACTTAGAGAACAGATACTACACTTTGATCTTGTCACGAGGGCCGAGAAAGTCGTGGAAAATTCAATACATAAAATCAACAGCTTTAATTTCTATGAATCGTCATTCGCGTATCGGTGCGAAGTCAAGTGTCGGCGTTAGAAAGCCGTTCTTAACATGGAGAGATTGGGATACGGCCATTCCGAAAGTCGTTCTTAAAATGGAGAGAGGAGGAGGGCGTTTTGTAACCATTCCGTACAAGCATCTAACAATTTAATAACAACCATCAAATGTTAAATAAAAATAAGATCAATAAAAAAATAAATAAAAATAAAAAAACATCAAATCAAATAAAAACAACGATCAATGTGTCATATCTGTTAACGAAAATATTTTTTTTAATTATTAGCAAATAATTCAAAGTGTAGTATCTGTTTTATTATTATTAATGACAGTTTAAAGGCTCCAAAATCACTTTCGAATTCAACATCAACTGTCGCATTAACTCGCATCCCTACAATTCTGAAATCTCGTCCCAATAGTGTAGAAGCGCCCATTTCAACCTAATAACATGGATTTCAATATCTAATAAAAAACATGTACTAATTTTTATACAAATACAGAAAATAGAAACGGTTACTACGTTTAGCCAGAAAGACATAATTAGTAATTATGCATTTATGTTACCGTGTTTTGTGTTTGCATTTCCTTTTTTGTTTTGTTTTTTTTCGTTTTTTCATTTGAAATTCAAGTTTCACGACAACTTGATTAAAATGTTAGAATACAAAGAATAGATTTCTAAATAACACCGTTTTTATTTCGGCACGGTAGCATAACTGCATATACTTTTGCAGGTTTTTGTTTTTTTCCTATTATAATCATACGTATATTTTGTGTCTATGACGTAACTGTTCCTTAGTTCGTCTTTATCAATGTTACAGCATATTCCAAATATCACATCCATCTGTAGAGTGGTTTATTTAAGTGATATTCATTAACAAATATAGGGTTTGTATTACTGTACACATAGATATAAATTATATTGAAAATTATATATAAAAACGAAATGTGTAGTGTCTGTTCATTTTTTTTTTCGTTTAATAACACGAGGTAATTATAATAACTTAAATAAAATATCATTTTTTTTTATTATTCACTTTAAACATTAAAAAAAAAAACAAGATTATTATTTTACATAAAAGAAATGCTGAAATAAAATCACAAATTATACCAAAAATTACTTACTTTTCTTCTAGTGAAAACTCCCAGTAAAAATACATGTGTCTCTAACCACGACGTTTCGTGAAATGGCAAATTCCACCCAAACATATTTCTTCCCGCGTTTATTTCATGTGAGCACGAGAGAGAGAGAGAGAGAGATGGAGAGAGGGGGAGAGAGAGAGAGAGAGAAAGAGAGAGAGGGGGGAGAGAGAGAGAGAGAGAGAGAGACAGAAAGAGAGAGAGGGGGGAGAGAAAGACGGAAAATAATGAAATTATGAAAGTAATAAAACAATAAAACTTCCACCCACACACCCACACACTCCGCACGTGTTTGCACTCTTGCCCGGGGTCAAACGGAAGTCAAATCAAATACATTACATCTCGTCAAAGTTTTGTTTCTGTCATGACGTGGCGAAGGGTGGGGGTATGAAGCGAATTTGAAATTTAACGAATTTTATTTCAACGCGCCAATTCCTCCCCCTCCCACTGCCTCCCTCTTTCGGATCGTAAAAATAACTGTTTTTTCTTTGTTATTAAATTGTATTTTTTTAAGAAATCGTTACCTTAAAAGTTCAGAAAGCCATTCTTAATGTAGAGAGGATCATGTTAACTATTCTGTCCAATAATTTAATAAGCAGAAGATCTGATAAAAATTCAATTTAACTTGTATTAACACTTTCAATCTCTCCATGATAAGAACGGCTTTCTGAAAAAAAAAACACCTCACAATCTGGAAAGCCGTTCTTACCATGGAGAGATTGGGCTCCCCCCAATTCCGAAAGTCGTTCTTAAAATGGGGAGAGGAAGGCGTTTTGTAACTATTCCGTACAGTCACCTAACTATTTAATAAAAAAAAACATCGGGTTTGTATTACTGTACACATAGATTCGAAAACGTTGTCAAAAAACAAATATATAACAAATAAATGTTATCAAAAGGCAAGATAAGTTACTTTTCTACCAAACTGGATATAATTTTTGTGTTTTTATTCAAGGTAACATGTTTATTCAGCTCGAAAAACATAGTGTTTACCGATGTATTGGAACATTCAAAATGGCGTCTGATTCTCTCTTTAACACGGTAAGTTTGGGAAAAGGTGTTATAAATAAAAAACTATACACAATACTACTAAAAACCCGCCGAATATATGTCCACCTATGTCACGGTAACATATATTGATCGAGTTTGTACAGTATTTTATCTGGGTTTTTATTTATAACACCTTTTCCCAAACTTACGGCTGAATAAACATGTTATATTGAATAAAAACACGAAAAATATATCCAGTTGGGTAGAAAAGTAACTTATCTTGCCTTTGATAACATTTATTTGTTATATATTTGTTTTTATTACAACTTTTTCGAATCTATGTGTACAGTAATACAACACCAAAACATTAAATGTTAAATGAAAATAAGATCAATAAAAAATAAATAAATATAAAATACATCAAATCAAATAAAATAAACGATCAATGTGTAGTATCTGTTAACGAAAATATTTTTTTATATACACGTTGACTTGCCTTGGTCTATAGAATCTAACTCTCATTCAGGTATGCTGAAAACGAATATCGCAAGGAAAATTAGCTGAGACAAATAGTTTTCGAGGATGGTGACAATTGGTATGAAGGGTTACCCCTACATTGACCAAGGTCTTATATGTGGGGTCGGCCCCACATACGGTCTTTGCTGGCAGTATCTGCCGGAACAGATGGTATTTATTTGCTCCCCCACCAAGCAAATTAGGCACAAGGCCAATTTTTAATGTGAGGAGTGAAGAGAGGGGGAAGGGAAAAAGGGGACCAGCTCCCGAGAGGTGGGAAATGGGAGCTGGTTAATGGTCAGGCATGTGGGGTTTCCCCCACATCTGGTCTTTGCTAGTCATAGCTCGTCATAGCCTGCAGTATCTGCCGGAACATCTTGTCACGAGGGCCGGCAAAGTCGTAAAATTCAATACATAAAATCAACAGCTTTCATTTCTATGTATCGTCATTCGCGTATCGGTGCGAAGTCGAGTGTCGGGGTTCTTGTCTCATTGAAGGGGAAGTAAGTTTTTTAACACAGTTGCGTTGGAAATGCATTTCTGCACGTGCATGGCTGGACGATAAGAATAACATTACAAATAAAAGCAATAATTATTATCTTCAAGTCTCTTCTTAAAGGGGCTTTTCGGCTGGCTACGAAGTTACAACTAGCTAATCGACACTCGACACTGTCAATGAGTTATGCGAAACAGACGGACTGTTCCGCTGTATCACAGTTATTAAGTGTGGTTAGACTGAAACTCATCAAAGCCAGTAATCTAAGTTTCAACTAGCTAATAGACATTCGGCACTTTCAATGAGTTATGCGATCACCGCCACTTGTCCAAAAACGGACTGTTCCGCTGTATCACAGTTATTAAGGGTGGTAAGAGTGTAACTCATCAGAGCCAGTAACCTAACTTACAACTAGCTAGTCGACATTCGACACTGTCATTGAGTTATGCGATACACTGCTAATTGTCCAGAGACGGACTGTTCTACTGTATCACAGTTGTAAAGGGTGGTTATACTAAAACTCATAAGAGCTAGTAATCTAATTTACAACTAGCTTATCGACAGTAGACATTTTCACTGAGTTTACGTGTGTGTGTGTGTGTGTGTGTGTGTGTGTGTGTGTGTGCTTCGTTAACATTCGGACTGTCATTTTAAAATCGTTCGGGTATGCTGAAAACGAATATCGCAAGGAAAACCAGCACAGACTGACTATAGACTCACCATCAAAGTATTGAAATATTTTTTATTTTATAAAGGAATCACTACTTATCAAGCCCCAGAGGCCACTCGAGGATAAGGGTTAAAGTGTGTACATACAGTAGTCAATGGACAATATCATAGTAATCGTTAGAAGTGTAAATTTGGTAAATTGGATTATTTAAGAGGAACGGCTCATCAAGAACTTGTTTACATTGGACTTGAAGACGACGAAATAAAAATATAAAGTTGAAAGAACTAGCAAAAAATATCATTTTAACGATGCATTTCAAATCGTAAACTGCCTGTTTACATTCTTTTTTACATTTTTCGAAGATAATAAAAAGTGTAAAAAAAAGCAAACCTTTAGAATCCTAAAAAGATCTCCCGGGAGCATTTTTGCAAGATGAAAAATATACAAACCAAAATAAAGAGAGGAGGCAACCCTGCTCAAAAATATTGCTTATTACATCGCCTAAAAAAAGAAGAAGAATCGGTGGCTCCGTGGGGAAGTAAATTGTATTCTTTTTTCTAACTTGGTTTACCAAAAGTTTTTATTGCTAACATTTATTTTCATGAACTCTAACCACACCTCACAACCCTAATCCGGCCGGTCGGGGAAAAACGTTTTTATTTTTTTAAATTTTCGTGAATACGACAACACACATACGCACGCATGTACACACATACACACACACACACGCACGCACACATAAGCATATCGCTTGTCACCAAGCTAAAGAAGAGAGAGAGAGTGGGGGAAGGAGAGAAAGGGTCGTACGTGCCGGGGTCAAACAGAAGTTAAATGAAATCGATTATAAATCGCTCGACAAAGTTGTGTCAGAACTTTTTATTCTATGAAACTTAAGATTAATAAAACGAAATAATCGTGACCCCCCGTGGAAATTTCATGGCGAATATTTCGCATTCAAGAGAACAAAACGAAAAAGTAGTGAACAAATAAATATATAAGAAAATGAATGTTACCAAAGGCAAGGTAAGTTACTCTTCTACCTAGATCACATTTTTGTTGTTTTAACTTATTTTAAAACGTTTATTTAACACAAACAAAAGTAGCGCACGGTTTTAAGTTAGAACAATAAAGAAGTGTCTGACATTTTACAGACATCTTGTGAGACTCGATAATCGCTCCAAACTCGAAAATTAAGCAAAATACTGGTAGGAACACATCCAATAAATGTCAGCAAACGTTCGAACATGTTTTCTTTTTCACATTAGCGAAACACTTATCAGAGAAAAAGCGAAAATGAGAAGCAAACACAAATGAAGAAGTCGGTTTTTATCGTTGAGCACAAAAACAACAAAAAAAAGAGTATCTAATCTAATAGGCCCCGTGCGTGCTATAGGTCAATCTCCAACGTCTGTCCCATCGCCTCCTCGGTGTTGCATCCCTGTTTACAAGTACTTTAATGGGATGTGCTCTGATGAACCCATAGCACTTATACCAGTGCCCGGAAAACTTGTCCAGAGAAAACTCGTCTCCGGAAAAACCGTACCCGGAAAACTCGAACCGTCAGTTTTTTCAGGTATGCTGAAAACGAATATCGCAAGGAAAATTAGCAGAGAAAAATAGTCTTGGAGCTAGTTTTATTAATGCGTGTATTTTGAAATGTAAATCACTGGCGACCATATATATATATATATATATATATATTATATTTTTAACTTTTTATAACTTTTTAAATTACCGGGTGCTAACCTCTCTCTCTCTCTCTCTCTCTCTCTCTCTCTCTCTCTCTCTCTCTCTCAACGACGCACACACCCACATACACACACACTTGCATAAACACACACACACACACGCCCACGTTCACTCTTCAAACTAAACAAATTTAACTCAGCACACACACACACAAAAATATATATATATATATATATATATATATATATATTATTTTTGAATTTTTTATAACTTTTTAAAGTTTCGGGTGCTAACCTCTCTCTCTGTCTCTCTCTCTCTCTTTCTCCCTCTCTCTCTCTCTCTTTCTCTTGCTCGCTTGCTCGCTCTCGCGCACGCGCTTCTCCGTGTCCTTATATATAGACAGAGAGAGAGGGAAAAGGGGGGAGAGACCGAAAGAGACAGAGAATGTGTCTACGCTCCCCTCCAACATGCTTCAACGCCAACGACGCACACACCCACATACACACACACTTGCATTAACACAAACATACAAATTTAACTCAGCACACACACTCACATAAACACATAAACACATACACACACACACACACACACACTCGCATAAAGGCACCAACACACACAAACACAAAGTATTACTCTGTGTGTGCGTGCGTGCGTGCGCGCATATCACGCCACATTCACTCTTCAACTAAACAAGTTTAAATCAACCAATGAAAAGGCAGCTAGGTAACACAAACTCCATAAAAGGTAAAAAGGTTGCGACATCGACTGCGAACTGTTCGGTTTTTCCCGGAAAAGTTAACGGTTTTCACGGCGATGGTGAAATATAAAAAGAGGCCTAAAACGGGCTGTAAATTCAGTTTGGACCCTGGCAGCGAGATGAGTTCCGGAAGAATAGATGACCAGCCAGTCGACCCAGCTAAGCCGCCGCCCTGCCGCTCCTCTGTCTACTTCTCTGATGTCAAAAAAAAAAGGTATTTCTTGTCGTTTCAAAGTAGATGACGCATTTATTTCAGTTGTGTAAACTGCACAAGTGTTCAAATGAACGTTGTTAGTATGAGCACAGTTCATAAACACGTCGAATTTCTTTTCAAATTTCGACACTTGTGTAGTTTACACGATTTTAACGTTTAACGTCTTTTTATATTTTATTATACTGTTAGAAAGCCAGCCAACAAATATTACCGTGACAATTGTGCAGTTTATAGACCATGCTGTTCTTGGTTAAAATATTTAAATTTAAATCTAAATTAACGTCTTTTTTTTTTAATTTGTTAGATGAAAGCATACATATAATATTATTTAAGGGTGGTCAATAAACTATAGAATTACCGTGACAATTGTGCAATTTATAAACCGTGCTGTTCTGGGAAAAAAATATTAAAATTTAATCTTAATTAACGTCTTTTTTTTTTAATTTGTTAGATGAAAGCATACATATAATATTATTTAAGGGTGGTCAATAAACTATAGAATTACCGTGACAATTGTGCAATTTATAAACCGTGCTGTTCTGGGAAAAAATATTAAAATTTAAATCTAAATTAACGCCTTTTTTTTAAATTTGTTAGATGAAAGCATGTATATAATATTATTTAAGGGCGGTCCATAAACTGTAGAATTACCGTGACAATTGTGCAGTTTATAAACCGTTCTTTTATTGGATAAAATACTGGATGTGTATTTTCCCCCCTAAAGTCCAACCCTATCCTCACCGTGGTAGGGGGGTGTAACGTTGTAGTTTAATAGCTACACGGCTAAATGGGCTCTGGCAAAAAAAAAAAAAAATCCAGAAAATGTCGGCATTAGTTTGTTGCGTCCGTCATCTGGTCGTCTTTTTATACGCTTGCATGTGGCGAGCAAAAAGGCGTGATGGGGGCAGGCTGAAAGGAGAACAATACCCGAAAGATGTAAACCGAACGAAAGAGAAAAATGGGCCTCCCTGCAAGGCCCCGTGTTCTCCCCAGCCTGCTCCCAGTTTCCCCGACTTTGCATGCAACTGGTTTTGAGCTTTTGGAAAGCTCTTTTCTCAGTGTCGGGGTGTTGACTCCACTTCCAAGTTAACAAATAGCTGCAAGTCTGGGTACGGTCCGATTGGTTCCGAAGCTCTTCCGCTGTGAGGTGCGCTTTCGAATCTCCCGAAGGGGGCTACCCTCTAAGCAGGCGACACGTGCTCGTGTTACTATGTAATGCAGGCTTGCCTCGACTCGACTAAGGACGACTAGAGTTCGACTAGATTGTGTGCTCACAAGCCGCTTTAAGGCCGCTTTTATTATTCCTACTGTCTAGGAACTCCGAAACGGTATGGTAGTGCAATTATATATGACCGTCCTCCAATACGAAATGGTAGTGCAATTATATATGACGGTCCTCCGACATGACAGTAGGAATGCCAGTTTTGTGAGCGATCATCGCCGTCTTATGAACACAAACTATTGGTATCTTTACGAATCCTGTTGGGTAGAGAGAACACCTCTGTTTTCTGCTCCGCCTGTTATTCTGAGTAGAAACCGCTTTTTAGGAGATGTTCGCAGCAAAGCTTGTTTTTATATAGTGCCCCTCCTTTCGGGAGTTCATCACCTCGCTGCCCAGACACGAGCTTTCCCCGGTGGAACCTCTCTTTTTTTCTTTTTTTATTTATTTTACTTTCCAGTTTCATGGCGAACGAACAGTCACGAGCAAGTGGTCTGCACCAACAGGAAGATGAGTATAGTATCACCCTTTCTTCTTTCTATTTCGATTTCAGTCTTTGTGATTTGATAATTTAATTTAACTGTTTCCATTGTTCCAGCTTTCACACAGCAGTAGATTATAAACACTATAAACATCATCTCTTTTTTATAGATTGGAACAAGCAATGAAACCTAGCAGCATCACCGTTCCTGTCTGCCACATGTCTTGTGCAGTTTGAATCAAGTATTTCTTTCTTTGCGTTCAAGCACATCTGGGTACACTTAAACTGCGTATGATGTATGTCTTTCTGTTTCTTCCTACATTAGCATCTTGAAGTCTTCGCAGCAATCATTGTCATAGAAGTAGAGTAAGTATTCTTTTTCTTTCCTTCTGTGTGTATATTTCTGTAATTTCAGGTACTCCCCTTGATCATGGTGGAATTCTACTATAAGCTATTGTGAGAATTATGTGGATTGGAAAAAACAACTGAATCCAGCAGCATCACCTATCCTAGCTGCCACATGTTTCCTGTAGTTACAGAAGTCCTCAAGTAAGTGTTTCTTTCTTTGTGTACATGCACATCTGGGTAAAATCAAATTCTAAACTATTAGCTTTATTTAAATGAATGCAGTTATGCTTGTATTTCTTCTCATCAGCTAACTTATGCAACTACAAAAAAAAAAAATAAAAAATAAAGTAGTACATTTGATCATAACCAGAAAGTTGAATATATCATTTTAAAAAAATCCATTAGTTATGTTGTCTCTCTTTATTATATAAATCAAAAAAAAGTTTTTAAATTATTAAAAGAAAAAAAATCCTCACATTAAAAAATATATATATGTAACAAAGAACACAAACAAACATGAAATTGCCATGAGTTTCAGCAAGAAGCAGAACAGAGAAAAAGTGGAGATAACACCTGGGAAGTAACAGGTAAGAATTTTCCTTATTTCTTATCTCAACTAGCACATAGATTTTTTTCAAATATACATTACAAAAAATTACCAAAGTAAAACAATTGATGGAAAAACTAAGCATTAAAATTCAATTAAGCATAAAAAAGATAACTTCTAATAATTATGTCATCTATATACAAATTGTCTCCCTTTAATATGTGTATGTATATATATATACATATATATATATATATAATCAAGGGAGACAATTTGTATATAGACGACAATTATTAGAAGTTATTTTTTTATTGAAATATATGTATATATATATATATTTATATATATAATATATATATTCAAGGGAGACAATTTTTATATAGATCATAATTATTTGAAGTTATTTAATTCAAATATATATATATATATATATATATATATATATATTTATTTCAATTAAAAAAATAACTTCTAATAACTGTCTTCTATATTCAAATTGTCTCCCTTGAATATATATATATATATATATATATATATATATATATTCGAGGGAGACAATTTGTATAAAGATCACATAATCATTAGAACTTATTCTTTTTAATTCACATAAATATATATATATATATATATATATATATATAATATATATATATATATATATATATATATTCAAGGCAGACAATTTGTATAAAGATCAGATAATTATTAGGAGTTATGTTTTAATTGATATAAATATGCATATATATATATATATATGAAAATAATGGAAATAGAAGTTATGTTTTAATTGATATATATATGAATATATATATATATATATATGAATATATATATATTAATATATATATATATATATATATATATATATATATGAATATATATATATATATGAAAATATATATATATATATATATATATATTATACTAGCATGAGTTCCTGCCGTAGCCCCGGTGTTTAGCGGTGTATGCTGCCCCCCTCCCCAATCAAAAAAAAAAGCAGAAAAACGGTTAATTTTAAAAAATTTGACCCCTATTATGAACCTTTACAATTTATTGTTTTGGGCTCCAATGGAGATATTAAGTTAGATCCATGTCCAAGGAAACTATATGTAAAATTTCAAGTGTTTAGACCCATAATTGTCGGAGGAAATTAGTAGGGTTCTCAAAGGCCAAATCATTGAACTTTGACCCCTTAATTGCAAAATTTCTGTTCAAATACAAATCACATAGATTTTCTAAAATCTCAGTACCCTTTGTATCAAAATTTGGAATATGTAGACTAAAATTGACAGAGAAATGTACACACAGACAGACATATTCAATTCTATAGATAGATAGATAGATAGATAATGAGAGACAGAAAGATAAATATATACAATGATTAATGAATTAGTAGAGATAGTTGTTAAATTTTTGGAAATATGTATGGCAATTTGATGATAAGACTTAGAGCTAACTGTTAATATTTAAAATATATACACAGAAATTCAAATGATAGGACTTATATGTAGAGTGCTCAATACATCAGTAGAGCAAGGTAATAACTTAAAAAAAAATGTAAACGTCAATTTAGATAACCACAATTTTTTTGGTATTCTTGTGTGAATATGACATAATGTAATATAAATTTTAATAATTTTATTCTAACTGCTATGATTCTCAATGATAAATCTAAAATGTCAATATATATATATATAAATATTTATATATATATATTTCAATAAAAAAACACTTCTAATAATTATGTGATCTATAAAACAATTGTCTCGTTGTACATATATATATAGATTATATATATATATATATAATATATATTATATATATTTATATATATATATATATATATTTACTTAAAAAAAATAACTTCTAATAATTATGTGATCTATATATAAATTGTCTCCCTTGAATATATATATATATATATATATATATATATATATATATTTCAATTAAAAAAATCACTTCTAACAATTATGTGATCTATATACAAATTGTCTCCCATTTTTTTAGCACTATTTACAGTGTAATTAATAAGTAGAAATCTAAATAAAATATCTTTATTGCTCTATGTCTAATTGAGCACTCTTATATAACTCTAGTTAAATCTTAATGTTTATTTTTCCTGTAATAAAATAAACGTTTTATAATATCAGCTCTGTCTAGTTTTGAACACTATTTGAAGTGTATTAATTAAGTTCAAATCTAAATAAAATGTCTTTATTGCTCTATGTCTAATTGAGCACTCTTATATGACTAGTTGAATCTTAATGTTTATTTATCCTGTAATAAAATAACATACATATAAAAATTGAATATATATAAATATATATATATATATATATATATCAATTAAAAAAAAAACTCCTAATAATTATGTTACATATATACAAATTGTCTCCCTTGAATATATATATATATATATATATATATATATATATATTATATATATTTATTTCAATAAAAAAACTTTTAATAATTAGGTAATCTATGTATTACTTGTCTCCCTTGAATATATATATATATTATATATATATATATATATATATATATATATATATATATATATAAATATATATTTTATATATATATATATGTATTTATATATATATATATTTCAATAAAACAATAACTTCTAATAATTATGTGATCTATATAACAATTGTCTCCCTTGAACATATATATACAGATTATATATATAAAATATACATATATTATATATATATATATTTATATATATACATATATATATATATATTCATTTAGAAAAAAAATAACTTCTAATAATTATGTGATCTATATATAAATTGTCTCCTTTGAATATATATATATATATATATATATTTATGTATTTATTTCAATAAAAAAGTAAGTTCTAATAATTATGTGATCTATATACAAATTGGCTCCCTTGAATATATATATATATTTCAATTAAAAAAATAACTTCTAATAATTATATATAAAAATTGAATAAATATATATATATATATATATATATATTTCAATTAAAAAAATAACTTCTATAAATTATGTGATATATATACAAATTGTCTCCCTTGAATATATATATATATATATATATATATATATATATATATATATATATATAATATAAATTTATTTCATTAAAAACAAACTTCTAATAATTATGTTATCTATGTATTAATTGTCTCCCTTTAATATATAAATATACATATTATATATATATATATATATATATTTATATATATATATATTTCAATAAAAAAATAACTTTTATAATTAAGTTATCTATATAACAATTGTCTCCCTTAAATATATATATATATATATATATATATATATATATATTTATTTCAATAAAAAAATAAGTTCTAATAATTATGTGATCTATATACTAATTGTCTCATTGAATATATATATATATATATATATATATATATATTTATATAGATTTCGATAAAAAATTACTTCTAATAATTATGTGATGTATATACAAATTGTCTCCCTTTTTTAGCACTACTTTAAGTGTAATTATAAAGTACAAATCTAAATAAAATGTCTTCATTTCTCTATGACTATTTGAGCACTCTTATATTACTCTAGTTAAATCTTAATGTTTATTTATCCTGGGATAAAATAAACGTTTTATAATATCAGCTCTGTCTAGTTTTTAGCACTATTTAAAGGGTATTTATTAAGTACAAACCTAAATAAAATGTCTTTATTGCTATCTGTCTCATTGAGAACTCTTATATTACCAGTTGAATCTTAATGTTTATTTATCCTGAAATAAAATAAAATACATATAAAAATTGAATGACTACATATATATATATATTCCAATTAAAAAAAAAACTTCTAATAATTATGTGATATATATACAAATTGTCTCCCTTGAATATATATATATATATTATATATATATATATATATATATTTTTATTTCAATAAAAAAAAAATTCTAATAATTAGGTTATCTATGTATTAATTGTCTCCCTTGTATATATAAATATATATATTATATATATAAATATATATTTATATATATATATATATATATATATATACATATATATATATTTCAATAAAAAAAACTTATAATTATTTGATCTATATAACAATTGTCCCCCTTGAACATATATATATTATATATATAAAATATATATATATATGTATTTATTTAAAAAAAATAACTTCTAATAATTATGTGATCTATCTATAAGTTGTCTCCCTTTTTTAGCACTAAAGTGTAATTATTAAGTACAAATCTAAATAAAATGTCTTTATTGCTCTATGTCTAATTGAGCACTCTTATATAACTCTAGTTAAATCTTAATGTTTACTTATCTTGTAATAACATAAACGGTTTATAATATCATCTCTGTCTAGTTTTGAACACTATTTAAAGTGTATTTATTAAGTACAAATCTAAATAAAATGTCTTTATTGCTCTATGTCTCAGTGAGCACTCTTATATGACTCTATTTATATCTTAATGATTATTTATCCTGGAATGAAATATACGTTTTATAATATCAGCTCTCTCTAGTTTTTAGCACTATTTAAAGGGTATTTATTAAGTACAAACCTAAATAAAATGTCTTTATTGCTCTATGTCCCATTGAGCACACTTATGTAACTAGTTGAATCTTAATGTTTATTTATCCTGTAATAAAATAAAATACATATAAATATTGAATGAATATATATATATATTTCAATTAAAAAAATAACTTCTAATAATTATGTTATATATATACAAACGACCCCCTTGAATATATATATATTTAATTCAATAAAAACAACTTCTAATAATTAGGTGATCTATGTATTAATTGTCTCCATTGATTATATATATATTATATCTATATATACATATATATTTTATATATATATTTAGTTATATATATATTTCAATAAAAAAATAACTTCTAATAATTATGTGATCTATATAAAAATTGTCTCCCTTGAACATATATATATAGACTATATATATATATAAAATATATATAGATTATATATATATATAAAATATATATATTATATATAAATATATAAATATATTTATATATATATATTTATTAAAAAAAATTCCTTCTAATAATTATGTGATCTATATATAAATTGTCTCCCTTGAATATATATATATATATATATATATATATATATATTTATTTCAATAAAAAACATAAGTTATAATAATTATGTGATCTATATATCAATTGTCTCCCTTGAATATATATATACATATATGTATTTCAACAGAAAATTACATCCAATAATTATGTGATCTCTATACAAATTGTCTCCCTTTTTTAGCACTATTTAAAGTGTAATTATAAAGTAGAAATCTAAATAAAGTGTCTTCATTGCTCTATGTCTAATTGAGCACTCTTATATAACTCTAGTTAAATCTTAATGTTTACTTATCCTGTAATAAAATAAACGTTTTATAATATCAGCTCTGTCTAGTTTTGATTACTATTTTAAAGTGGATTTATTAAGTACAAATCTAAATAAAATGTCTTTATTGCTCTATGTCTAATCGAGCACTCTTATATAACTCTAGTTAAATCTTAATGTTTATTTTTTCTGTAATAAAATAAACATTTTATAATATCAGCTCTGTCTAGTTTTGAACACTATTTAAAGGGTATTTATTAGTACAAACCTAAATAAAATGTCTTTATTGGTCTATGTCTCATTGAGCACTCTTATATTACACGTTTAATCTTTATGTTTATTAATCCTGTAATCAAATAAAATACATATAAAAATTGAATGAATATATATATATATATTTCAATACAAAAAAATAACTTCTAATAATTATGTTATATATATACAAATTGTCTCCCTTGAATATATATATATATATATATATATATATATATATATATATATATATATATATATTTATATTTCAATAAAAAAAACTTCTAAGAATTAGGTGATCTATGTACTAATTATGTCCCTTGAATATATATATATATATGTATATATATATATATATTTTATATATATATATTTCAATAACTAAAACAACTTCTAATAATTATGTGATCTATATATAAATTGTCTCCCTTGAATATATATATATATATATATATATATATTTATATTTCAATAAAAAAAACTTCTAAGAATTAGGTGATCTATGTACTAATTATGTCCCTTGAATATATATATATTGTATATATATATATGTATATATATATATATATATATATATATATATTTTATATATATATATTTCAATAACTAAAACAACTTCTAATAATTATGTGATCTATATATAAATTGTCTCCCTTGAATATATATATATATATATATATATATTTCAATTAAAAAAATAACTTCTAATATTTATTTGATCTATATACAAATTGTCTCCTTGAATATATATATATATATATATATATATATATATTTCAATTAAAAAAATTACTTCTAATAATTATGTGATCTATATAAAAATTGTCTCCCTTTCTTTAGAACTATTTAAAGTGTAATTATTAAGTACAACTATAAATAAAATGTCTTTATTGCTCTATGTCTAATTGAGCACTCTTATATAACTCTAGTTAAATCTTAATGTTTACTTACCCAGTAATAACATAAACGTTTTATAATATCAGCTCTGTCTAGTTTTGCACACTATTTAAAGTGTATTTATTAAGTACAAATCTAAATAAAATGTCTTTATTGCTCTATGTCCCATTGAGAACTCTTATATAACTAGTTGATTCTTAATGTTTATTTATCCTGTAATAAAATAAAATACGTATAAAAATTGAATGACTTATATATTTAAATAAAAAAAGTCACTTCTAATAATTATGTGATATATATACAAATTGTCTCCATTAAACATATATATATATATATATTATATATTATATATATATATATATTTATTTCAATAAAAAAACTTCTAATAATTAGGTGATCTATATATTAATTTTCTCCCTTGAATATATAAATACATCTTTTATATATATAAATATATATTTATATATATATATATATACATATATATATATTTCAATAAAAAATAACTTATAATTATGTGATCTATATAATAACTGTCTCCCTTGAACATATAAATTAAATTTATAGATTATATATATATATATATATATATATATATATATATATATGTATTTATTTAAAAAAAATAACTTCTAATAATTATGTGATCTATCTATAAATTGTCTCCCTTTTTTTACCACTAAAGTGTAATTATTAAGTACAAATCTAAATAAAATGTCTTTATTGCTCTATGTCTAATTGAGCACTCTTATATAACTCTAGTTAAATCTTAATGTTTACTTATCCTGTAATAACATAAACGGTTTATAAACTCAGCTCTGTCTAGTTTTGAACACTATTTAAAGTGTATTTATTAAGTACAAATCTAAATAAAATGTCTTTATTGCTCTATGTCTCAGTGAGCACTCTTACATGACTCTATTTAAATCTTAATGTTTATTTATCCTGGAATGAAATGAACGTTTTATAATATCAGCTCTGTCTTGTTTTTAGCACTATTAAAAGGGTATTTATTAAGTACAAACCTAAATAAAATGTCTTCATTGCTCTATGTCTCATTGAGCACACTTATATTACTAGTTGAATCTTTATGTTTATTTATCCTGTAATAAAATAAAATACATATAAAAATTTATATTTCAATTAAAAAAATAACTTCTAATAATTATGTGATATATATACAAACGACCCCCTTGAATATATATATATATTTAATTCAATGAAAAAAACTTCTAATAATTAGGTGATCTATGTATTAATTGTCTCCCTTGATTATATATATATATTATATCTATATATATAAATATATATTTTATATATATATATTTAGTTATATATATATATATATTTCAATAAAACAATAACTTCTAATAATTATGTGATCTATATAACTATTGTCTCCCTTGAACATATATATATAGACTATATATATATATATATATAAAATATATATAGATTATATATATATATATATATAAATGTCTTCATTGCTCTATGTCTAATTTAGCACTCTTATATAACTCTAGTTAAATCTTTATGTTTACTTATCCTGTCATAAAATAAACGTTTTATAATATCAGCTCTGTCTAGTTTTGAATACTATTTAAAGGGTATTTATTAAGTACAAACCTAAATAAAATGTCTTTATTGCTCTATGTCTCATTGAGCACTCTTATATAACTAGTTGAATCTTAATGTTTATTTATCCTGTAATAAAAAAATACATATAAAAATTGAATATATATATATATATAAATATATATAAAAATATATCAATTAAAAAAATAACTTCTAATAATTATGTGATATATGTACAAATTGTCTCCCTTGAACATATATATATATATTATATATATTTATTTCAATAAAAAAATAACTTCTAATAATTATGTGATCTATATATAAATTGTCTCCCTTAAATATAGGTTTATATATATATATACATATATATATATATTTCAATAAAAAAAATATGTTCTAATAATTATGTGATCTGTATACTAATTGTCTCATTGAATATATACATATATATATATATATATTTCAATAAAAAATTTCTTCTAATAATTATGTGATGTATATACAAATTGTCTCCCTTTGTTTAGCACTATTTAAAGTGTAATTATTAAATAAAAATCTAAATACAATGTCCTTATTGCTCTATGTCTTATTGAGCACTCTTATATAAATCTAGTTCAATCTTAATGTTTATTTATCCTGTAATAAAATAAACGTTTTATAATATCAGCTCTGTCTAGTTTTGAGCACTATTTTAAAGGGTTATTATTAAGTCAAAATGTAAATAACATGACTTTATTGCTCTATGTCTCATTGATGGAATTGAAATAAAAAAAAAATATATATATATATATTTACTTCAATTAAAAAAGACTTCCATTAATTATGTGATCTATATATAAATTGTCTCCCTTGTATATATATATATATATATATATATATATATATATATATATTTCCTTAAAAAAATCACTTCTGATTATTATGTCATCTATATACAAATTGTCTCCCGTGAATATATATATATATATATATATATATATATATATATATATATATATATATATATATATATTTATTTCAATAAAAAAGAACTTCTAATAATTATGTGATCTATATACAAATTGTCTCCCTTGAATATATATACAAAATAACTTCTAATCATTATGTGATGTATATATACATTGTCTCCCTTGAATATATATAGATATAGATTATATATATATATATATATGTATTTCAATTAAAAAAATAACTTCTAATTATGTCATCTATATACAAATTGTCTCCCTTGAATATATATATATATATATATATATGTATTTCAAGTAAAAAAATAACTTCTAATAATTATGTGATCTATATATATACCAATGATGCTTGCATGTGCTCCATAGTTTTATATAGCTGTGTAGTAAGTTTAAAAATTGCTTTGTTTAATTATACAAGACGATTTTACTTTAAGAGTGCTCAATGCATTTAAAGAGCTTTGTAGTAAGAGTTGGAAACATTTTTGCAATTATTTTAGACAAATCTACTTCCAGAGTGCTCAATATATTAGTAGAGCTAAATAAAACATTTGAGAAACAGATATGGCATTTCAACTGCATAAATTTATTTTGACAGAGTACAATACATTAGTAGAGCTAAATATACACTTCCAAAAACATGTATGGCAATTCAGCTACACAAATATACTTAAGAGTGCTCAATAGATTAGTAGACGAAAGCATAAAATTCAGAAAACATGAGGAGCTCTGCAGTATGTTTTGAAAACCTAAATGTCAATACATAAGTATAGATATACTGTAAGTTTTTAATATATATATATATATATATATATATATATATATATATATATATATATATATATATATATATATATATGACAAGTATTTGAAACAAGTTTCCTATTTGTGTGCCTAATATATTTGAGAGCTCTATGGTAACTTTATAAAACATATTTCAAAATTATGTTAGATAAATTGTCTTTGAGAGTGCTCATTTAATTAAGTAGAGTTCTGCATTAGTTTTGGGGTATGGTTCTCACTTTATTAGGGCAATAACTTGGACACATTATACTATGGACAAATCCATTGAGGACAACCAAAGGTAACCTGTTTTTTTCGACTCTGCTGAATAAGACTCATCCGTCTTGGTTCACTCTTGGGACATTAAAACAAAAAAGGTGAAGAATTAAAAAAAGAATGCAAAAATGTAAATGTCTTTGCAACTCATTCATTTTCACTTTCATAACACAAAAACATCTGTAAAAACTTGATAAAAGAATGCACAAACAATAAAATACAAATTTGCTGTCTTGGAATCTGAATTCAGTAGAAACATCCCCTACTGAAATTCTTGCACACCTCAAAAAAAAAAAAAAAAAAAAAAGATTCCTTCCCAATGCAATACTTTTCAAGCAATTACAGTGTCAGACTTGGTACTGCAATGACTCTGTAAACTGAAAAAATATACATAATAAAAAATGTTAAGCAAAATTGATTCATGTTAACACCTCTCCCAAGACCACAGATTAACTACAAAAATACTTGATAAAACAAGACACAATTACAAATGTGTATGAAAAAAATTAAAAAAAAAAAATGAAAAAAATCAACCAAGCAATTGCTCATGATTTTCTGGTGTTTGATGGAATGTGAGTAGGCATACAGCCTGGATAATTTTCCAAGGTAAGTGATGATATTCATCATTATTGTCTTTTTGGATTAGTTAAGATATATCTCATAACTATAATTGTTTTATGTATATATTTATATGTCTAGATGTTATGTCTGCTATTTGCATGTTCCCTATAGAAAAAAAGCTACATAAAATCTACAAGTGTATTCTGATGTAAAATTAACTAGTAAATACAATGCTTGTGTTCCTGATATACCAACTATTTCTTATTAGCATATAAGTTGAATCATGAAATGTATCTCCCTTGCCTGTCTCTCTTTATACCTCTGTATTTATCTAGATCTGTCTATCTCTCTTTTCTTATTCTATATCCCTATTCCTCGCCTTGCTATCCACTATGTGTGAACTTATAAATTTCAACATGTCTAGATTGATAAGCTTCTCATTTACCGGTACCTAACTCCCGTTTTGAAGTTAGAAGTTTTAACTTGATTACACGTTTATATGCCAAGGCATCGATGAGGCACATCCAGACGCCAACCTACACGGTGCAGAGAAAGGACAGAAAAAAAACTAAGTCCCGATGTGCCTAGCAGATCAGAAGGCATTTTGCTACGCCTACATGCACCCAACATGGCAGTAGGCGTCGATCGGGCACTTCCAGACACTTATTTACACTGTTTGGAACTTATAAATTTAAATTGAATACTCGTGGACATGTGTTGGTCTAGTAGTTCCTCATCTACCTATAACTACGTCCACCCCTGTAAGGACTTAGAAATTTTCATTTGAATACACGTTGACTTGCCTTGGTCTATAAGATTTTCATCTACCTATACCTACATCCCCTCTTGTTTGGACTTGAATACAATCTGAGATGCTTCGGTCTTACGGATTATCATCTATCTATAACTACATGCCCTGTTGTTTGGACTTAGAAATTATCAATTGAATAAACGTTGACTTGCCTTAGTCTATAGAATTGAAATCTATCTATACCTACATCCCCTCTTGTTTGGACTTGGAATTTTTTCAATTGAATACACGCTGAGATGCCTTGGTCTATAAGATTGTAACCTATCTATACCTACATCCCCTCTTGTTTGGACTTAGAAATTTTTCCATTGATTACACGCTGAGATGCCTTGGTCGATAAGATTGTCACCTATCTATACCTACATCCCCTCTTGTTTGGACTTAGAAATTTTTCACTTGAATACACGCTGAGATGCCTTGGTCTATAAGATTGTCACCTATCTATACCTACATCCCCTCTTGTTTGGACTTAGAAATTTTTCACTTGAATACACGCTGAGATGCCTTGGTCGATAAGATTGTCACCTATCTATACCTACATCCCCTCTTGTTTGGACTTAGAAATTTTTCAATTGAATACACGCTGAGATGCCTTGGTCTATAAGATTGTCACCTATCTATACCTACATCCCCTCTTGTTTGGACTTAGAAATTTTTCAATTGAATACACGCTGAGATGCCTTGGTCTATAAGATTGTCACCTATCTATACCTACATCCCCTCTTGTTTTGACTTAGAAATTTTTCAATTGAATACACGCTGAGATGCCTTGGTCTATAAGATTGTAACCTATCTATACCTACATCCCCTCTTGTTTGGACTTAGAAATTTTTCCATTGATTACACGCTGAGATGCCTTGGTCGATAAGATTGTCACCTATCTATACCTACATCCCCTCTTGTTTGGACTTAGAAATTTTTCACTTGAATACACGCTGAGATGCCTTGGTCTATAAGATTGTCACCTATCTATACCTACATCCCCTCTTGTTTGGACTTAGAAATTTTTCAATTGAATACACGCTGAGATGCCTTGGTCTATAAGATTGTCACCTATCTATACCTACATCCCCTCTTGTTTTGACTTAGAAATTTTCCAATTGAATACACGCTGACATGCCCTGGTCTATAAGATTGTCACCTATCTATACCTACATCCCCTCTTGTTTGGACTTAGAAATTTTTCAATTGAATACACGCTGAGATGCTTTGGTCTATAAGATTGTCACCTATCTATACCTACATCCCCTCTTGTTTGGACTTAGAAATTTTTCAATTGAATACACGCTGAGATGACTTGGTCTATAAGATTGTCACCTATCTATACCTACATCCCCTCTTGTTTTGACTTAGAAATTTTTCAATTGAATACACGCTGAGATGACTTGGTCTATAAGATTGTCACCTATCTATACCTACATCCCCTCTTGTTTGGACTTAGAAATATTTCACTTGAATACACGCTGAGATGCCTTGGTCTATAAGATTGTCACCTATCTATACCTACATCCCCTCTTGTTTGGACTTAGAAATTTTTCAATTGAATACACGCTGAGATGCCTTGGTCTATAAGATTGTCACCTATCGATACCTACATCCCCTTTGTTTGGACTTAGAAATTTTTCAATTGAATACACACTGAGATGACTTGGTCTATAAGATTGTCACCTATCTATACCTACATCCCCTCTTGTTTGGACTTGGAAATTTTTCAATTGAATACACGCTGAGATGCCTTGGTCTATAAGATTGTCACCTATCTATACCTACATCCCCTCTTGTTTGGACTTAGAAATTTTTCAATTGAATACACACTGAGATTCCTTGGTCTATAAGATTGTCACCTATCTATACCTACATCCCCTCTTGTTTGGACTTAGAAATTTTTCACTTGAATACACGCTGAGATGCCTTGGTCTATAAGATTGTCACCTATCTATACCTACATCCCCTTTTGTTTGGACTTAGAAATTTTTCACTTGAATACACGCTGAGATGCCTTGGTCTATAAGATTGCACTTTATCAATACCTACATCCCCTCTTGTTTGGACTTAGAAATTTTTCACTTGAATACACGCTGAGATGCCTTGGTCTATAAGATTGTCACCTATCTATACCTACATCCCCTCTTGTTTGGACTTAGAAATTTTTCAATTGAATACACACTGAGATGACTTGGTCTATAAGATTGTCACCTATCTATACCTACATCCCCTCTTGTTTGGACTTAGAAATTTTTCACTTGAATACACGCTGAGATGCCTTGGTCTATAAGATTGTCACCTATCTATACCTACATCCCCTCTTTTTTGGACTTAGAAATTTTTCAATTGAATACACGCTGAGATGACTTGGTCTATAAGATTGTCACCTATCAATACCTACATCCCCTCTTTTTTGGACTTAGAAATTTTTCACTTGAATACACGCTGAGATGCCTTGGTCTATAAGATTGTTACCTATCTATACCTACATCCCCTCTTGTTTGGACTTAGAAATTTTTCAATTGAATACACGCTGAGATGACTTGGTCTATAAGATTGTCACCTATCTATACCTACATCCCCTCTTGTTTGGACTTAGAAATTTTTCAATTGAATACACGCTGAGATGCCTTGGTCTATAAGATTGTCACCTATCGATACCTACATCCCCTTTGTTTGGACTTAGAAATTTTTCAATTGAATACACACTGAGATGACTTGGTCTATAAGATTGTCACCTATCTATACCTACATCCCCTCTTGTTTGGACTTGGAAATTTTTCAATTGAATACACGCTGAGATGCCTTGGTCTATAAGATTGTCACCTATCTATACCTACATCCCCTCTTGTTTAGACTTAGAAATTTTTCAATTGAATACACGCTGAGATGACTTGGTCTATAAGATTGTCACCTATCTATACCTACATCCCCTCTTGTTTGGACTTAGAAATTATTCACTTGAATACACGCTGAGATGCCTTGGTCTATAAGATTGTAACCTATCTATACCTACATCCCCTTTTGTTTGGACTTAGAAATTTTTCACTTGAATACACGCTGAGATGCCTTGGTCTATAAGATTGTAACCTATCTATACCTACATCCCCTTTTGTTTGGACTTAGAAATTTTTCACTTGAATACACGCTGAGATGCCTTGGTCTATAAGATTGTCACCTATCTATACCTACATCCCCTCTTGTTTGGACTTAGAAATTTTTCACTTGAATACACGCTGAGATGCCTTGGTCTATAAGATTGTCACCTATCTATACCTACATCCCCTTTTGTTTGGACTTAGAAATTTTTCACTTGAATACACGCTGAGATGCCTTGGTCTATAAGATTGCACTTTATCAATACCTACATCCCCTCTTGTTTGGACTTAGAAATTTTTCACTTGAATACACGCTGAGATGCCTTGGTCTATAAGATTGTCACCTATCTATACCTACATCCCCTCTTGTTTGGACTTAGAAATTTTTCAATTGAATACACACTGAGATGACTTGGTCTATAAGATTGTCACCTATCTATACCTACATCCCCTCTTGTTTGGACTTAGAAATTTTTCACTTGAATACACGCTGAGATGCCTTGGTCTATAAGATTGTCACCTATCTATACCTACATCCCCTCTTTTTTGGACTTAGAAATTTTTCAATTGAATACACGCTGAGATGACTTGGTCTATAAGATTGTCACCTATCAATACCTACATCCCCTCTTTTTTGGACTTAGAAATTTTTCACTTGAATACACGCTGAGATGCCTTGGTCTATAAGATTGTTACCTATCTATACCTACATCCCCTCTTGTTTGGACTTAGAAATTTTTCAATTGAATACACGCTGAGATGACTTGGTCTATAAGATTGTCACCTATCTATACCTACATCCCCTCTTGTTTGGACTTAGAAATTTTTCAATTGAATACACGCTGAGATGCCTTGGTCTATAAGATTGTCACCTATCGATACCTACATCCCCTTTGTTTGGACTTAGAAATTTTTCAATTGAATACACACTGAGATGACTTGGTCTATAAGATTGTCACCTATCTATACCTACATCCCCTCTTGTTTGGACTTGGAAATTTTTCAATTGAATACACGCTGAGATGCCTTGGTCTATAAGATTGTCACCTATCTATACCTACATCCCCTCTTGTTTAGACTTAGAAATTTTTCAATTGAATACACGCTGAGATGACTTGGTCTATAAGATTGTCACCTATCTATACCTACATCCCCTCTTGTTTGGACTTAGAAATTATTCACTTGAATACACGCTGAGATGCCTTGGTCTATAAGATTGTAACCTATCTATACCTACATCCCCTTTTGTTTGGACTTAGAAATTTTTCACTTGAATACACGCTGAGATGCCTTGGTCTATAAGATTGTAACCTATCTATACCTACATCCCCTTTTGTTTGGACTTAGAAATTTTTCACTTGAATACACGCTGAGATGCCTTGGTCTATAAGATTGTCACCTATCTATACCTACATCCCCTCTTGTTTGGACTTAGAAATTTTTCACTTGAATACACGCTGAGATGCCTTGGTCTATAAGATTGTCACCTATCTATACCTACATCCCCTTTTGTTTGGACTTAGAAATTTTTCACTTGAATACACGCTGAGATGCCTTGGTCTATAAGATTGCACTTTATCAATACCTACATCCCCTCTTGTTTGGACTTAGAAATTTTTCACTTGAATACACGCTGAGATGCCTTGGTCTATAAGATTGTCACCTATCTATACCTACATCCCCTCTTGTTTGGACTTAGAAATTTTTCAATTGAATACACACTGAGATGACTTGGTCTATAAGATTGTCACCTATCTATACCTACATCCCCTCTTGTTTGGACTTAGAAATTTTTCAATTGAATACACACTGAGATGACTTGGTCTATAAGATTGTCACCTATCTATACCTACATCCCCTCTTGTTTGGACTTAGAAATTTTTCAATTGAATACACACTGAGATTCCTTGGTCTATAAGATTGTCACCTATCTATACCTACATCCCCTCTTGTTTGGACTTAGAAATTTTTCACTTGAATACACGCTGAGATGCCTTGGTCTATAAGATTGTCACCTATCTATACCTACATCCCCTCTTTTTTGGACTTAGAAATTTTTCAATTGAATACACGCTGAGATGACTTGGTCTATAAGATTGTCACCTATCAATACCTACATCCCCTCTTTTTTGGACTTAGAAATTTTTCACTTGAATACACGCTGAGATGCCTTGGTCTATAAGATTGTCACCTATCTATACCTACATCCCCTCTTTTTTGGACTTAGAAATTTTTCAATTGAATACACGCTGAGATGCCTTGGTCTATAAGATTGTCACCTATCTATACCTACATCCCCTCTTTTTTGGACTTAGAAATTTTTCAATTGAATACACGCTGAGATGCCTTGGTCTATAAGATTGTCACCTATCTATACCTACATCCCCTCTTTTTTGGACTTAGAAATTTTTCAATTGAATACACGCTGAGATGACTTGGTCTATAAGATTGTCACCTATCTATACCTACATCCCCTCTTTTTTGGACTTAGAAATTTTTCAATTGAATACACACTGAGATGCCTTGGTCTATAAGATTGTCACCTATCTATACCTACATCCCCTCTTGTTTGGACTTAGAAATTTTTCACTTGAATACACGCTGAGATGACTTGGTCTATAAGATTGTCACCTATCTATACCTACATCCCCTCTTGTTTGGACTTAGAAATTTTTCACTTGAATACACGCTGAGATGCCTAGGTCTATAAGATTGTCACCTATCTATACCTACATCCCCTCTTGTTTGGACTTAGAAATTTTTCAATTGAATACACGCTGAGATGCCTTGGTCTATAAGATTGTCACCTATCTATACCTACATCCCCTCTTTTTTGGACTTAGAAATTTTTCAATTGAATACACGCTGAGATGCCTTGGTCTATAAGATTGTCACCTATCTATACCTACATCCCCTCTTTTTTGGACTTAGAAATTTTTCAATTGAATACACACTGAGATGCCTTGGTCTATAAGATTGTCACCTATCTATACCTACATCCCCTCTTGTTTGGACTTAGAAATTTTTCACTTGAATACACGCTGAGATGACTTGGTCTATAAGATTGTCACCTATCTATACCTACATCCCCTCTTGTTTGGACTTAGAAATTTTTCACTTGAATACACGCTGAGATGCCTAGGTCTATAAGATTGTCACCTATCTATACCTACATCCCCTCTTGTTTGGACTTAGAAATTTTTCAATTGAATACACGCTGAGATGACTTGGTCTATAAGATTGTAACCTATCTATACCTACATCCCCTCTTGTTTGGACTTAGAAATTTTTCAATTGAATACACGCTGAGATGACTTGGTCTATAAGATTGTAACCTATCTATACCTACATCCCCTCTTGTTTGGACTTAGAAATTTTTCAATTGAATACACGCTGAGATGACTTGGTCTATAAGATTGCACTCTATCTATACCTACATCCCCTCTTGTTTGGACTTAGAAATTTTTCAATTGAATACACGCTGACATGCCCTGGTCTATAAGATTGTCACCTATCTATACCTACATCCCCTCTTGTTTGGACTTAGAAATTTTTATTTATTTTATGTCTAAATACAAAAAAAATCATTAAAAATACCAAAGAATAGCATTAAAAGCTTTCGATTCGATAGGAAACATTAAAAATAACAGATGAATGATTCCAGAATCACCACATTCTTTAACCTTTGAGGACATGAACATTTTCCAATTTTTCAAGGTATTAATTTTGTATTTTTTTTATGTCTAAATCAAAGAAAATCATCAAAAAATACCAAAGAATAGCATTAAAAGCTTTCGATTCGATAGGAAACATTAAAAATAACAGATGAATGATTCCAGAATCACCACATTCTTTAACCTTTGAGGACATGAATATTTTCCAATTTTTCAAGGTATTAATTTTGTATTTTTTTTATGTCTTAATCAAAGAAAATCATCAAAAAATACCAAAGAATAGCATTAAAAGCTTTCGATTCGATAGGAAACATTAAAAATAACAGATGAATGATTCCAGAATCACCACATTCTTTAACCTTTGAGGACATGAATATTTTCCAATTTTTCAAGGTATTAATTTTGTATTTTTTTTATGTCTTAATCAAAGAAAATCATCAAAAAATACCAAAGAATAGCATTAAAAGCTTTCGATTCGATAGGAAACATTAAAAATAACAGATGAATGATTCCAGAATCACCACATTCTTTCACCTTTGAGGACATGAACATTTTCCAATTTTTACAGGTATTAATTTTGTATTTATTTTATGTCTAAATCAAAGAAAATCATCAAAAAATACCAAAGAATAGCATTAAAAGCTTTCGATTCGATAGGAAACATTAAAAATAACAGATGAATGATTCCAGAATCACCACATTCTTTAACCTTTGAGGACATGAACATTTTCCAATTTTTCAAGGTATTAATTTTGTATTTATTTTATGTCTAAATCAAAGAAAATCATCAAAAAATACCAAAGAATAGCATTAAAAGCTTTCGATTCGATAGGAAACATTAAAAATAACAGATGAATGATTCCAGAATCACCACATTCTTTCACCTTTGAGGACATGAACATTTTCCAATTTTTCAAGGTATTAATTTTGTATTTATTTTATGTCTAAATCAAAGAAAATCATCAAAAAATACCAAAGAATAGCATTAAAAGCTTTCGATTCGATAGGAAACATTAAAAATAACAGATGAATGATTCCAGAATCACCACATTCTTTAACCTATGAGGTCATGAATATTTTCCAATTTTTCAAGGTATTAATTTTGTATTTTTTTTATGTCTTAATCAAAGAAAATCATCAAAAAATACCAAAGAATAGCATTAAAAGCTTTCGATTCGATAGGAAACATTAAAAATAACAGATGAATGATTCCAGAATCACCACATTCTTTAACCTTTGAGGACATGAACATTTTCCAATTTTTCAAGGTATTAATTTTGTATTTATTTTATGTCTAAATCAAAGAAAATCATCAAAAAATACCAAAGAATAGCATTAAAAGCTTTCGATTCGATAGGAAACATTAAAAATAACAGATGAATGATTCCAGATTCACCACATTCTTTCACCTTTGAGGACATGAACATTTTCCAATTTTTACAGGTATTAATTTTGTATTTATTTTATGTCTAAATCAAAGAAAATCATCAAAAAATACCAAAGAATAGCATTAAAAGCTTTCGATTCGATAGGAAACATTAAAAATAACAGATGAATGATTCCAGAATCACCACATTCTTTAACCTTTGAGGACATGAACATTTTCCAATTTTTCAAGGTATTAATTTTGTATTTATTTTATGTCTAAATCAAAGAAAATCATCAAAAAATACCAAAGAATAGCATTAAAAGCTTTCGATTCGATAGGAAACATTAAAAATAACAGATGAATGATTCCAGAATCACCACATTCTTTAACCTTTGAGGACATGAACATTTTCCAATTTTTCAAGGTATTAATTTTGTATTTATTTTATGTCTAAATCAAAGAAAATCATCAAAAAATACCAAAGAATAGCATTAAAAGCTTTCGATTCGATAGGAAACATTAAAAATAACAGATGAATGATTCCAGATTCACCACATTCTTTAACCTTTGAGGACATGAACATTTTCCAATTTTTACAGGTATTAATTTTGTATTTATTTTATGTCTAAATCAAAGAAAATCATCAAAAAATACCAAAGAATAGCATTAAAAGCTTTCGATTCGATAGGAAACATTAAAAATAACAGATGAATGATTCCAGAATCACCACATTCTTTAACCTTTGAGGACATGAACATTTTCCAATTTTTCAAGGTATTAATTTTGTATTTATTTTATGTCTAAATCAAAGAAAATCATCAAAAAATACCAAAGAATAGCATTAAAAGCTTTCGATTCGATAGGAAACATTAAAAATAACAGATGAATGATTCCAGAATCACCACATTCTTTAACCTTTGAGGACATGAACATTTTCCAATTTTTCAAGGTATTAATTTTGTATTTATTTTATGTCTAAATCAAAGAAAATCATCAAAAAATACCAAAGAATAGCATTAAAAGCTTTCGATTCGATAGGAAACATTAAAAATAACAGATGAATGATTCCAGAATCACCACATTCTTTAACCTTTGAGGACATGAACATTTTCCAATTTTTCAAGGTATTAATTTTGTATTTATTTTATGTCTAAATCAAAGAAAATCATCAAAAAATACCAAAGAATAGCATTAAAAGCTTTCGATTCGATAGGAAACATTAAAAATAACAGATGAATGATTCCAGAATCACCACATTCTTTAACCTTTGAGGACATGAACATTTTCCAATTTTTCAAGGTATTAATTTTGTATTTATTTTATGTCTAAATCAAAGAAAATCATCAAAAAATACCAAAGAATAGCATTAAAAGCTTTCGATTCGATAGGAAACATTAAAAACAACAGATGAATGATTCCAGAATCACCACATTCTTTCACCTTTGAGGACATGAACATTTTCCAATTTTTACAGGTATTAATTTTGTATTTATTTTATGTCTAAATCAAAGAAAATCATCAAAAAATACCAAAGAATAGCATTAAAAACTTTCGATTCGATAGGAAACATTAAAAATAACAGATGAATGATTCCAGAATGATTCCAGAATCACCACATTCTTTCACCTTTGAGGACATGAACATTTTCCAATTTTTACAGGTATTAATTTTGTATTTATTTTATGTCTAAATCAAAGAAAATCATCAAAAAATACCAAAGAATAGCATTAAAAGCTTTCGATTCGATAGGAAACATTAAAAATAACAGATGAATGATTCCAGATTCACCACATTCTTTCACCTATGAGGTCATGAATATTTTCAATTTTTACAGGTATTAATTTTGTATTTATTTTATGTCTAAATCAAAGAAAATCATCAAAAAATACCAAAGAATAGCATTAAAAGCTTTCGATTCGATAGGAAACATTAAAAATAACAGATGAATGATTCCAGAATCACCACATTCTTTAACCTTTGAGGACATGAACATTTTCCAATTTTTAAAGGTATTAATTTTGTATTTATTTTATGTCTAAATCAAAGAAAATCATCAAAAAATACCAAAGAATAGCATTAAAAGCTTTCGATTCGATAGGAAACATTAAAAATAACAGATGAATGATTCCAGAATCACCACATTCTTTAACCTTTGAGGACATGAACATTTTCCAATTTTTCAAGGTATTAATTTTGTATTTATTTTATGTCTAAATCAAAGAAAATCATCAAAAAATACCAAAGAATAGCATTAAAAGCTTTCGATTCGATAGGAAACATTAAAAATAACAGATGAATGATTCCAGAATCACCACATTCTTTAACCTTTGAGGACATGAACATTTTCCAATTTTTCAAGGTATTAATTTTGTATTTATTTTATGTCTAAATCAAAGAAAATCATCAAAAAATACCAAAGAATAGCATTAAAAGCTTTCGATTCGATAGGAAACATTAAAAATAACAGATGAATGATTCCAGATTCACCACATTCTTTAACCTTTGAGGACATGAACATTTTCCAATTTTTCAAGGTATTAATTTTGTATTTATTTTATGTCTAAATCAAAGAAAATCATCAAAAAATACCAAAGAATAGCATTAAAAGCTTTCGATTCGATAGGAAACATTAAAAATAACAGATGAATGATTCCAGAATCACCACATTCTTTAACCTTTGAGGACATGAACATTTTCCAATTTTTCAAGGTATTAATTTTGTATTTATTTTATGTCTAAATCAAAGAAAATCATCAAAAAATACCAAAGAATAGCATTAAAAGCTTTCGATTCGATAGGAAACATTAAAAATAACAGATGAATGATTCCAGAATCACCACATTCTTTCACCTATGAGGTCATGAATATTTTCCAATTTTTACAGGTATTAATTTTGTATTTATTTTATGTCTAAATCAAAGAAAATCATCAAAAAATACCAAAGAATAGCATTAAAAGCTTTCGATTCGATAGGAAACATTAAAAATAACAGATGAATGATTCCAGAATCACCACATTCTTTAACCTTTGAGGACATGAACATTTTCCAATTTTTACAGGTATTAATTTTGTATTTATTTTATGTCTAAATCAAAGAAAATCATCAAAAAATACCAAAGAATAGCATTAAAAGCTTTCGATTCGATAGGAAACATTAAAAATAACAGATGAATGATTCCAGAATCACCACATTCTTTCACCTATGAGGTCATGAATATTTTCCAATTTTTACAGGTATTAATTTTGTATTTATTTTATGTCTAAATCAAAGAAAATCATCAAAAAATACCAAAGAATAGCATTAAAAGCTTTCGATTCGATAGGAAACATTAAAAATAACAGATGAATGATTCCAGAATCACCACATTCTTTAACCTTTGAGGACATGAACATTTTCCAATTTTTCAAGGTATTAATTTTGTATTTATTTTATGTCTAAATCAAAGAAAATCATCAAAAAATACCAAAGAATAGCATTAAAAGCTTTCGATTCAATAGGAAACATTAAAAATAACAGATGAATGATTCCAGAATAACAACATTGTTTCACCTATGAGGTCATGAATATTTTCCAATTTTTCAAGGTATTAATTTTGTATTTATTTTATGTCTAAATCAAAGAAAATCATCAAAAAATACCAAAGAATAGCATTAAAAGCTTTCGATTCGATAGGAAACATTAAAAATAACAGATGAATGATTCCAGAATCACCACATTCTTTAACCTTTGAGGACATGAACATTTTCCAATTTTTCAAGGTATTAATTTTGTATTTATTTTATGTCTAAATCAAAGAAAATCATCAAAAAATACCAAAGAATAGCATTAAAAGCTTTCGATTCGATAGGAAACATTAAAAATAACAGATGAATGATTCCAGAATAACAACATTGTTTCACCTATGAGGTCATGAATATTTTCCAATTTTTCAAGGTATTAATTTTGTATTTATTTTATGTCTAAATCAAAGAAAATCATCAAAAAATACCAAAGAATAGCATTAAAAGCTTTCGATTCGATAGGAAACATTAAAAATAACAGATGAATGATTCCAGAATCACCACATTCTTTCACCTATGAGGTCATGAATATTTTCCAATTTTTACAGGTATTAATTTTGTATTTATTTTATGTCTAAATCAAAGAAAATCATCAAAAAATACCAAAGAATAGCATTAAAAGCTTTCGATTCGATAGGAAACATTAAAAATAACAGATGAATGATTCCAGATTCACCACATTCTTTAACCTTTGAGGACATGAACATTTTCCAATTTTTCAAGGTATTAATTTTGTATTTATTTTATGTCTAAATCAAAGAAAATCATCAAAAAATACCAAAGAATAGCATTAAAAGCTTTCGATTCGATAGGAAACATTAAAAATAACAGATGAATGATTCCAGAATCACCACATTCTTTAACCTTTGAGGACATGAACATTTTCCAATTTTTCAAGGTATTAATTTTGTATTTATTTTATGTCTAAATCAAAGAAAATCATCAAAAAATACCAAAGAATAGCATTAAAAGCTTTCGATTCGATAGGAAACATTAAAAATAACAGATGAATGATTCCAGAATCACCACATTCTTTCACCTATGAGGTCATGAATATTTTCCAATTTTTACAGGTATTAATTTTGTATTTATTTTATGTCTAAATCAAAGAAAATCATCAAAAAATACCAAAGAATAGCATTAAAAGCTTTCGATTCGATAGGAAACATTAAAAATAACAGATGAATGATTCCAGAATCACCACATTCTTTAACCTTTGAGGACATGAACATTTTCCAATTTTTACAGGTATTAATTTTGTATTTATTTTATGTCTAAATCAAAGAAAATCATCAAAAAATACCAAAGAATAGCATTAAAAGCTTTCGATTCGATAGGAAACATTAAAAATAACAGATGAATGATTCCAGAATCACCACATTCTTTAACCTTTGAGGACATGAACATTTTCCAATTTTTCAAGGTATTAATTTTGTATTTATTTTATGTCTAAATCAAAGAAAATCATCAAAAAATACCAAAGAATAGCATTAAAAGCTTTCGATTCGATAGGAAACATTAAAAATAACAGATGAATGATTCCAGAATAACAACATTGTTTCACCTATGAGGTCATGAATATTTTCCAATTTTTCAAGGTATTAATTTTGTATTTATTTTATGTCTAAATCAAAGAAAATCATCAAAAAATACCAAAGAATAGCATTAAAAGCTTTCGATTCGATAGGAAACATTAAAAATAACAGATGAATGATTCCAGAATCACCACATTCTTTAACCTTTGAGGACATGAACATTTTCCAATTTTTCAAGGTATTAATTTTGTATTTATTTTATGTCTAAATCAAAGAAAATCATCAAAAAATACCAAAGAATAGCATTAAAAGCTTTCGATTCGATAGGAAACATTAAAAATAACAGATGAATGATTCCAGAATAACAACATTGTTTCACCTATGAGGTCATGAATATTTTCCAATTTTTCAAGGTATTAATTTTGTATTTATTTTATGTCTAAATCAAAGAAAATCATCAAAAAATACCAAAGAATAGCATTAAAAGCTTTCGATTCGATAGGAAACATTAAAAATAACAGATGAATGATTCCAGAATCACCACATTCTTTCACCTATGAGGTCATGAATATTTTCCAATTTTTACAGGTATTAATTTTGTATTTATTTTATGTCTAAATCAAAGAAAATCATCAAAAAATACCAAAGAATAGCATTAAAAGCTTTCGATTCGATAGGAAACATTAAAAATAACAGATGAATGATTCCAGAATCACCACATTCTTTAACCTTTGAGGACATGAAAATTTTCCAATTTTTACAGGTATTAATTTTGTATTTATTTTATGTCTAAATCAAAGAAAATCATCAAAAAATACCAAAGAATAGCATTAAAAGCTTTCGATTCGATAGGAAACATTAAAAATAACAGATGAATGATTCCAGAATCACCACATTCTTTAACCTTTGAGGACATGAAAATTTTCCAATTTTTACAGGTATTAATTTTGTATTTATTTTATGTCTAAATCAAAGAAAATCATCAAAAAATACCAAAGAATAGCATTAAAAGCTTTCGATTCGATAGGAAACATTAAAAATAACAGATGAATGATTCCAGAATCACCACATTCTTTAACCTTTGAGGACATGAAAATTTTCCAATTTTTACAGGTATTAATTTTGTATTTATTTTATGTCTAAATCAAAGAAAATCATCAAAAAATACCAAAGAATAGCATTAAAAGCTTTCGATTCGATAGGAAACATTAAAAATAACAGATGAATGATTCCAGAATCACCACATTCTTTAACCTTTGAGGACATGAAAATTTTCCAATTTTTACAGGTATTAATTTTGTATTTATTTTATGTCTAAATCAAAGAAAATCATCAAAAAATACCAAAGAATAGCATTAAAAGCTTTCGATTCGATAGGAAACATTCTTTCACCTATGAGGTCATGAATATTTTCCAATTTTTACAGGTATTAATTTTGTATTTATTTTATGTCTAAATCAAAGAAAATCATCAAAAAATACCAAAGAATAGTCTTAAAAGCCTACGATTAGATAGGAAACATTAAAAATAACAGATGAATAATTAAAGGTCACACTCATAAACAAAGGTGAAGGTCAAGGGTCAAGCCGGAAACGGTCAAAAAGCGTGAGATTTTTACCAAAAAGGCAAAAACTTAGTGCGTACAAACATCAATGGCTTCCCCCCCCCCCGCCTTTGAACTATAAAGAACTCTGCACTTGATGAGTTTTCGTAATGTTTGGATATATTACTAATTTCGACATGACAATTAAATACTTAATATTTGTTTTGTCTTTAAACGACACTTAAAATCAAACAGCATTTTTGAAGTAGTTTTTAACAAACATACTTTCTTCTTTGTATCTTACTTCTAAATATCTCGATATTTTAGCTATGTTTCCGAATCTTTCTTCTAAGTATCTTGATATTTTAACAATAGATATATATATATATACATTTTAAATATATTTTCATATGGTTCCTAAAGGTAGATAACTCTTATTTTTATTATCTCTCTTGTAGGAGACTTATATATATATATATATATATATATATATATATATATATATATATATATATATATATATATATATATATATATATATATTTAAATATAAATTTCTAAGTATATTTTCATTAGGTTTCTTTAAGGGAGATAACTCTGACTTTTTAATTATCTCCCTTGATATTCATCTGGGAAGTTTTTCATGTTTTAACTTATTTTAAAGCGTTTATTTACAAACAAGTGTTGAGACTTAAAATAGAACAAGACCGAGATGATTGTCATGAGACCGTCGTCTCGGTGTATATCAGAAGAAAGCCCCAACCAACCTCGATACGAAGTTAATTTTCATGTCGAAAATAGTAATATATCCAAAAATTACGAAAACTCATCGAGTGCAAAGTTCTGTAAAGTTCACAGTAATTTGTATGCTTGTTAAAACTACTCCAAAAATGGTAAGAGCTACTGCTTTCCTTAAAATATATATTCTGTTGAAAGGTTTCTAAATAGAGCATATAAGTATGCATTTATTATATTTAAGATTAGTATAAGCTTGATATTTCCTTTGGATATATTCCCTTGAGACACTGCTAAAAAGGTCTGAGTCTTTCATCATAAAGATTAGTAAAAGCTTGCTATTTCCCTGTCATATATTCCTTGGAGATGCCACTAAATAAAGCATATAAGTGTGTGTTTATTATTTATATTCATATTTCTATCCTAGCATATATTCTGTTGAAAGGTTTCTAAAGAGTTTATAAGTGTGCGCTTATACAAGTTTAGTAAAAGCCAGTTACTTCCATTGGATGTATTCAATTGAAATGCTTCGAAATAAAGCATGTATTTCCAATATATAGATGTATTCCATTGAAATGCCCCTAAATAGAGTGTATAAGTGTTCATTTATTATATTTAAGATTATTAAAAGCTAGTTATTTTCATTTGATACAGCCTATTGAAACGCCAATAAATAGATCCTATAAGGGTATGTTTATTCTTTTGAAGATTAGTAAAAGCTAGTTTTTTCTTTTGGATATATTCCTTTGAAACACTGCTAAATGAAGGATATGTGTGTGCATTTATTATATTTAAGATTAGTAAGAGCTGCTTCTCCTTAGCAGTGTTTCAATGGAATGTGGCTAAGTGCGGATGTAAAAAACGTTTATCATATTTTATATTAGTAAAAAATAGTTATTTCCCTTTCAAAATGAGTTCAAATTTCAAATAAGGTGTTCGTTAATTTGAAAATTCCGCCAGAAATGTAGACCAAGACATAATATTGAAAGTAATTTCTTTTTAATATAAGAATATCTGTAAATATTTTAATTTACATTTTTTTTAAATGATTATTTACAGAAATATTGAATGTAATTTTTTTTAAATATAATAAAGTAAAATTAATCAAATAATCTGTTATCAAATTGTATAAATAAATAGAAAAGAACATAAAAGATTGTAAATTTAATATAGTTAAAAAATATTAATTTTTCACATAAATAAAATAGGTGTTTTGTATCGAACTGGGGAACCGTTTGTTAGGAGTCTCGAAGCCAACCCTTTATTATTATTACGGGGGTACCGTGTTCGGACTCCAGCTACGCTCTGGCACACAGTTGCTGATTCTGTTTTGAATGTTACTTTTCACTGCCTTCGTTCAGGATTGAACTCGGCACCTTTGGGTAACTGTAAACTTTGATACAACGTTTAGGACCATTCGGCCATATGTCACTAGCTGGAGTCCGAACACGGTACCCCGTAATAATAATAAAGGGTTGGGTTCGAGACTCCTAACAAACGGTTCCCTAGTTCGATACAAAACACCTGATGAAGGCCGGAGGGCAAAACGGCCGGAACGTTGTGACTATAACAACCAAGATGAGGAAGTCAGTCCGACAATCTCAATAAATGAAAATAGACGTAATTAAACTACATGATATTACAGAATGAAAGCAGCAAGGGTCGTAATAGATTTAGTAAAGAAGATAATATTAACAGGGTTTTCAGATTCAATAAAGGAATGTACTTCATCTGGGTCTTCAAATTAACTAAAACAGTTTACTTCAGAGGACTTTCAAAACCAGAATTTGTTTGGATGAGTAAATACGCGATTTTGTCACATCTTGATTTTGTAGGTAAAGCTTCAACTCTCCCATTAACATAAGTATCAAGAAAAAGGGGAAGAAAAACAAGAACGCTGAAATCATTCATTTTTATCTTTTTATTCAAAATATACAACTCATAAAAAATGATAACAACTAAAATATTTAAACAGAAAATTAAATTACAACATTAAAAATTGTATTTTTCATTTACATGACTAATTTGGATGACAGCAATAGTTACTTGACTCCCCAAGGGAGCAGAGTTAGATACAAGTCCGGTTAATTTATAGTTCCTATTTACTGATCTTCACCAAACGGTTAAAAAGCATAGTAAACATTTATATTCTTTAGATATTAATATATGCATTATTACCCCAAAATAAAATATCAAAAGAAAAGGCTGAAATCAGTCATTGTTATCTTTTTTTTTATCGAAATATACAAATCATCAAAAAGAAATTATAATGAATAAAGTATTTAATCGAAAATTAAATTACGATTCTTTAAATTGTATTTTTCGTTTATGGTTGAACTTTTATGTGAATCATTTGGATTAGAGAAAACATTTTCTTTAAAAATGAACATGTGCTGCACCAATTCCTCAAACTAAAATGGCAAAAAGAAAACAAAAAAATCAAATACGAAACAGACACAGATCTCTGTATATATGTACGTATATATATAAATATATCTATCACATGTTGAACATTGCATGAAGAAAAAAATATTTTGTTTTGACTGAGAGTTTGGATAAAATGTAGCAAATTTATAATCAATGAATTTTGGATGTTTCCATATAATGAGAACATTAAACGGATGTGAGTGTTCAATGTCAAATAAAACCGAAATCGAATGGATTTCCCAACCAGCTTCCCCATATGTGTGTGTGTGCGCGCATGTGTGGAGAGGGGAGAACAAAAAAATTCTTCCAAAACAACTCCCAAATTTGCATTGAATTTCAGACTCCTTTATTTAATCCACAGGAGGTAGCATTATTTTGTTCAATTAGCCATAGCTGGGTAGAAGGTCTAAGCAATTTGCAAGTGTATTCTGAGTGTCGCTCACACTGAATTTTACTAAATACTTCATCCACTTAAAGGTTCAATATTCGATGCCGGTGTCACTTAAAATGCAATTGCTAATTAAGACTTCTACCTAGTCATGACTAACAAAATGAGAGCATGTTATCCAGGGAATCAAATAATGGTTCTATTTTAAATTCTGTGCAGATTTCTAAGTTCAACAGAAAGATTACTGAGTTCGATCAGATACATTTGAAGAAGGTCAGAGGTTATAATCAATGAAAACATGGAAATAACACTTCAATTGAGAACAGTAGTTCCAAGAATACAAATAATCAATCCTCATCTCAAAATTTCAGAATCATGAAATTGATTTCTCCCTAGAGATACGAATTATTAATTCAGAATCAAAAAACTTTCCTTCTAAAAACAATTCTGGTTGTAACTATGAAAGTCAAAATTAAGACAAAAATACTGAATCTGTATACAGAGGAAGAAAACAGAAAGTCATTTTTTTTTTTATGAATCATCTAACTTCCTTTACCCCAGTTATGAATCATTTGAAGTTTTAGTCTTCACAGTAAAATAAACGTCAAGAGAACTCTAAGAGGAAGAGAGAGAAAAACTGGAAAAAATTATAAAAAGTGAGAAAGAAATAATAGTGATGAAAAAAAATTAAGCAGTTTGGCTGAAATCATAAAACAAAATTCTATTGACAAGCGAAAAACTCACATCCCTGACATTTTCACAACATTTCAGTTGATGTAACCTCCGACCTTCTTCAAATGTATCTTATCAAACTCAGCAATCTTTCTGTCAAACTTGAGATGTACAGAATTTCAAACCAAACTCTTTAATCCACAAGTGAAGCATGCTCACATTCTGTCAGAGTTCAACAGAAAAATTCCAGAAGTTGACAAGATACGTCCAAAGGTCGGAGGTACACCGACTTGAAAGCTGTGAGAATAACACTCAAACAGTAGTTTGAATAATCCAATTTATCAATCCTCATCTGAAAAACTCAGAAACATGAAATAATATATTCAAAATAAACAAAAAATGGAATATTTGGAATAATTTATTAGAAATTCACCATAATCTACCATAGAAGACGACTGAATCTTAAAATGCTTATCAGATTAGCTATTCCCTCCAAGCATGTGCATTACGGTAACTTTTAGATTAAAAGGTGTAAAAAGTGGTTGACTGTAGCATAAGTCGAGTGAAGATTGAACCCTATCCTTCAGCCCATTGGTGAACACTAACCATTATTAAAAGTTCACAGATCAAGGTATAAAGACATCAACGTCCGAATTAACAACGTTCAGCATGGTTTCATTGACCTACAACTCTCTGGCCTCATCCTGTGATAAGGCATAAAAGCTCAGATTTATCAGTCGATTATTCAGATGATCCTTCTTATTCAAAGTGCATGGGTCAGGATTTTGACATTTGAATTAACAATGCCTGCTATAGATGGAGAAAGTTCATATACTCTAATTAGGTAAAAGTCTAGCAGTTTATTTCTGTGTCAGAATTTATTTTCATCAGATTTAATTTAAAAATCATTTAAAAAAACAATAAAAGTTAAGGTTTTTAGTGGACCAGTACTTATCTTCCATTATATAGTTAAACATAATTGACAAAGACAAACCTCTTACACGATACAAGTTTGTCACCAATTAGACAACTCCCAACAAGGTTGCTCTCAATTCATAAACATAAGTCAAGCATTGTCCCATATGGTTACCCATCTAAGTAGTAACCAAAGCTAACATCACTTAACTTTGGTCAAGTAAGGAAAACTGGTGTATCTACTTAAAAAAAAATCTTTTAGTTAAACTTGATCGTATATTGACAAATAAAATTCAGTTGAAATGAGTTGATTGCATTGTAATAGTAAATGTACTGAATGACATAGACAAACTCTTTACATGCTGCAAGTCTGTCACTAATTAGAATGCTATTAATTTATACACATTAGTCATGTATTCTCCCAAATGGTAACCAAAGCAAACATCATTCAACTTTTGTCACATAAGGAGAACTGGTGTATCCACTTTTAACTGCAAGCTTATTAAATTAAATTAAATTTGTTAAATATAACCTTTTAATTGTTAGAGTTACAATTAATAAAATATACTTACAGACAAATGACTATAATATGTAAGGGAGATAATACAGTTACTTTTAAAGTAGAATAGCGTCCCTTGCACGAAAAAGAAAAATAAACGTAACGAAAAATTAAGAAATCTTTCATATTAAAAATAAGAGGTCATTTAATTCTACTTAAATTGCATTAATAGTAGTCTGTTTAAATATAGAAATATACATAATTAAATATTTATGTATCCATACGCAAACCGTAAGCCAGATGTTGGGTTACAATACCCGTTACAATGTCATTTGAGTTTTATAATTATATAGATTTAATATAAAATATAAGTTTTTACCATATATGATATCACATACATCGCTATGGTATAATTATTACCATAAATCGGTATTTTTTTAGTTTACCGACCCCTCTGCATTCACCTTTGAATTGTCGACTTTTATAAGTTTTGGGGGACGCTGAGAACGAATATTTCATTTATTTCTTGCGCAAACGAGTAGTTATTCATATTTGAAGACATTTAGTATCCAACGTAATCACTACAGTTTGGCAAGCAAGATTTACTAAAAAACACCAAAAAGAGCTAAACGAGCCCAAAAAAATGACCCCAGGCCTCCGTTCACTTTCTCATGATTGGACAAATAATTATTTTTATGATAAAAAAGACATTTATTTTCGTTTTTTGACACAAACCGATGAAAGTGAAGATATTAATGTTTTAGCCAATTTTTCGATATTTGTCGTATGCTGCAAACCGACTACAAACCTTTGCTTACGATTTTCGGATTAAAGAAAGGATTACGAAAAGGATTATTAAGATGAGGTACCGTCCTATTAAATTACTATTTTAAACTGGAATACTTGCAATAACCCTTATCCCTGAGTGGGTTCCGGGCCTTGATAAGTGGTGATCACTGTGTAAAAAAAAAAAAAGTATAAAATGCAGTTTCCGTAAAATATACGAAGGAAAATATTTTTTTTTTAGTACGTGTCCCCCCCCATATTTATTTTTTTATATTCGAACAAAATATATTTAAATCTATCGAAATTTCTATTTATTATGAAACAGAAGAGTTCAAATAAGTAATAATAATAATTTTTTTTTTTAATTTAAATGCATATATTGAACAAAAATTTATCTTGAAATTGCAATTAAAAAAAATGATATAAATTTAATATTATGTTTTTTTTTTAAATAGCGTTTTTTCGAATTAATATATACTATAATTAGTTGAATTGCTAAGAAATAGAAACTTCGTAAACATTAATTAATTTTTAAAAGATTAAAACGATTAAAATTCCATTATTTCAAAATGTTCCGTTACAACATAAATTTCTAATTAATTGTTTAAATTTTTTTAAATATTAAGTTTTTATATAAACATGGCTCTTGTCAGCTATTTTATATTCAGATTAAAACCGATTTGAAAATTTAAAAACCGATATTGCACAAATATTAAACATATTGTAGGCCCCCCCCCGCCTCATATTTTGTTTGTTTCTTTTTACCGAACAAAAGTATGGAAGCCGAACATGAACATTCAGTAAAACCGTATTTCATATTTAATACACAAATGTTTATATTATTAATCATTAAACTGTGTAAATCTTAAAACCTAACAAAATTATAACAAAGATTAATTATTAATTGAAGTTTGAAGAAAATAAACAAAGGTTTTAAAAAATTATTAAGTCGCTTCTGCTTTTCCATAGTTTGTATAGCTAACACAAGTCTGACGTTACAGAGTCATGCTTTCTTTTTTTTTTGGAGATACCTACTGTTCACTACTTGGAATCATTGAAACGAAACTAATAGATAAGAAGACAAAATTAATAGAAGAGGAAAAAGGCAAAACTAATCTGAAAGAAAAAGCAGACAAAATGAAACGAAAAAGACAGACAAAACTAATTTAAAAAAAAAGACGAGACTAATCGAAAAAGGAGCATAGACAAATCCAGGAGGAGTGGTGGACTTCGAAAAAGACATCAGAACCTTTTTAGCATTCCCCCCCCCAGTGTTAGAAAGTAAAAAAAAAAAAAAAAAAAGAGAGAAAATAAGTTTATCAGCAGAACAAAGGTATAGGAAGCTGTTTACCAAGATACACAAAAGGCAGCCGAAACAGGATTGTTAATCAAGGGGTGGCAGACAAAAGGCCGGACATGAAGGTAAACATATTTAGAGTTCAGTTTACTGGCAGTTATAGGAGTGGTAATGAGATTTATGACAATTTACGGACAGTCTCGGGTTTGCGTTAGTTCAACACAGTTTTCTAGTTTGAGACAGTCAAATGCAAATTGTGGCTCTGAGCAGATTGAGATGAGCTGATTGCAACTAATGGACGAAGCCTCGACGGAAAACAAATTGTAACCTTAGTGCGTTGCGGGTCGATGATGTCACATCCACAGCCAGAGTGCAAGAGAAGACATCCATGCCATACAACATCATTGTCGAGCGGACAAGCATGTCGTCTCGCACCTTTCATGCTGTAGACTCAGAAAGGCAGAATCAATCTTGTATCTCTGCTACACACTTTGTATCATGATGTCATATTCTGTGACATAATTTTTTTTAATGGAAATCACTCAAGACAAGGCATGAAGCCACTTGATGTAAAGAGCTAACAAAAACAAAAGCTGATTATTGCAAAGCCAGGAGATGCCTATTGACCTTAGTCTTGAAAAGACCAGAGTTCAAGGAAAACAGGGAGCAGGGAGAGAATTCCACAACCTTACATTCCTTTGAAAGAAGCTTCTGGAATAGGAAGTTGTATTACAATGAGGTATTAAAACAGTGACTTGATGGAGACCTGAAGATGAATGAGTTAAACGAGCTGGAACAAGGAGTGCAGGGATTAGATCAGATAATTCTGAGAAACGCGTCATAATAGTATTTGTAGAAAAGACTGAGACTAGCAACATCACGTCTGTGTGAGGGAGAGGTTGCAGTGAAGAAGAAAGTTGTGGGCCAATCATAACTCTATTTTCTTAATTTCTAATGGAATTTTCAGTTATTATAGCCGTCTGTGGAAATTTTTTAACTCTTCCTGGAATGGTTGGGTTTCTCCCCAGTGAGTTGTATTAAATATTTTTCACTTTCGCTATTTACCACAAAAAATACCCATCTTCACTGAATTTAATAATCGAAGATTTATGGACATTCTCAAGTATTAATGGCTTGGGATAATTGATTTCAATGAAATTACAGCCAGAAAATATACCTTTGGGTCCTTAGAAACCTGGGTTTTTCGTGTCTCTACCTCATTTCTATTTTGTTTGGGCGCAATTCTAAAACCTTTGTGCTTTCCAACGATTGCTCATCAAATTTGATTGACGTGTAAGTCGGTTTGTGTTCAAGAAAACCAAAATCAATAACGTCTTTTTTTTTTTTTTTTAAACATTTAGTTGCTTATATTTACTTGTCTATTTTATATGCCACTTGTCCATTTTCACGCATTTCACTTTCTTTCAACCCATTCTCATCTTTGCTTTTCACATCCTTTGGCTCCGAGCACGTGCCATCCTTTTTCTCTCTTTTTTTCCCCCTTTTTCTTCTCGCATTCACCTAATCTGCATCTGCACATTTTTCGACTGTTGCTGCTGATCTCTTCACAAGCCAGCCATCCTTTGCTGCTGCTGATACCTTCCCACGCGCTCATATACATTATGTTACACTATGAGCATCGTAGACTCTGGGGTGGGCAACACCAGGCAACGTCCCCTGCCTGCTCTCCATGCGATCCGATCCAATGCATCTTTGTGCCTGATGTATGCATGCATGTTATTGAGCTGATAAGCAGGAGGTGGCACACTGTACATGGCCAAACCATTTGAGATGCCAAATGTGAGTGTCAGCCCAAATTCCACCAATGTCAATCTTCTGATAGAGCATAGTTGAAGGGATTTTTTCATCTTCTGCTGCATATCCACCTGATCATGGCATGGTGATTATGCCAAAGTCGTTGCAAATCAAAAACTTTTGGGGCTCTCGTACTGCACAAAAGTGACACTCACCCTTGGCGGGTGGAAGCGGCTTCCTCCAAAGAAGGAAACTACATGGAAATTTCAAATTCATAAATGATTCCCAGTGCATGAATATCTTAATACTTGGACCACGCTTGCTTGCATCTTGTCTTATAATAAAGTCGTATTCTTGTCTGTTTGTTTACAATTTAATTAATATGCACAAAAGATATACTGTTTCACAAATTTTCATACTAAAAACAGACTTACATACATTTTTATTCCAACATGATTTCTATATGTACTATGTATTCAAAGGAAATCTACATTCAATGAGTACCTTCATTACATTAAAGAAAATTTATTTTAATAATTTGTTCCATGTTATTAATTATTTGTTGCACTAAAATCGTTTTGATTGTTCTATTTAGAAATATTATATAAAGTTGATTTAGTTAATTTATATTTAATTATTAATAACAATTGCGTTTTATTTAAGCTAAGAGTTATTTCCCATTTAATTTATGAAAGTTACTTCGTGTTTGATTTTCATAAACTAAAATTGATGTGTTTTATGCTTCTTTAAATCCAACATGTCATTATTTTTCGTGACGAGTTTGGGTATTCAGTGTATCTTAAATAGTATGTGACTAATCCCTCCACCCAGCAATATATACAACTAGTATAACATAATTTCATAAACTCAACAGTAGGCTCTCTACAGTGCAATGTAGACTACAATATATTGTGGATTAAGTCACTGCAAGAAGGCATGTGAAGCTTCCTCCCGGTTCATCGCGTTGGGTCCTCAACTAGAGCAGGCTATCAATCGATTTGATTGAAAAATGGGCGATTTCAGCGACAATAAAATTATACCGTTGACCCTCATTCAATCCCGGACAACATCGGATCTCTCTGCTAATATATATATATATATATATATATATATATAATGTTTTTGTTCATTTCATGAAAGATTTCAAGAAGAATTGAGAACAGTGTCTTTCGTAAGTGAGAAGACGACCTGCCTGACGAAAAGAAAAGTGAGACAGGTGCGTGGATAGGAGTGGGGGTTGTTCAATCAAACACATTAACCTTCCGAAGGAACAAAAGAAAGAAGAAAAAAGTAAAACGAATTCAAAGAGAAGCTTTGAATACTTAGTTAAATGAATTCTAGCGGGGGGGGGGGGTAATACGTGCGACGATGAAGGACGGGGGGGGGGGGGCAATCATCACGATCGTATGAAAATTGACAGCAACTGACATTTGACAGCCGGCATGAAAATGTCAGAAGAGACTTTGGAAATCTTTCTCTTGTGTTCTTCGATTTAGACTCGTTAAATAATGATTGAATGACCCTGTTCGACTAAAAGTGGAGTTGATTAGTTGAAAAGGACAAAGTCGGAGGGGGCGGATAGACGGGGAATAGGAGGAGGAAAGATGATGAGATTCATAAATTTGGAATTGTCTTTCTTTCAATATTGACGCCATCATCAGAGTCTCTTGTGCGCTGATTATGACCGTTTTGTTTCGAGAGAAGAAAAAAATATATGGGAATTGGTACGGTTTTAGTAGTTTGAAAAAAAAAATGAGACATAAAAATTGTGAGACGGAATGATTTAGTTTTCTGGTATCGAGCTGAAAAGTGATGCAAGCAGAATCGTTGCCGAAATACAAATGATAAAACTTTGAAATGAGATTAATGAGAATTATGTCAGATAATCGATTTGAAGCGAACACTAAAAGTGCTAGAAAAAACGATGCAACATGGTAAACTTTTAGGTCCAACTACAAATCTCTTTGCTACAAATCTCAAATAGCTTGGCATCCTGTAGAGACAGTTAACATTCCTGTGTGGCAATGTACAAATTCGGTTGTGTGAAATATTGTTAAAAACAGTATTTTCCATGGTAGGTTTGGTTAAAAGATTAAAATTAGTGTCAGATAGACTGCAAAAGAAAGTGAGAGCTATACGGAAAACAGACCTACGTTTCTTGACCAAATCTGCATTAGTAAACGTCAAAGAATGAATCATTTTTTTTCTAAATTTTACATATTATTCTTCCAGGGTAATGCAATCAAGAAAAATACCAACTTTGTTCGTATTTGTTTTTGAGTTTTAGCTGGACATGTACACACGCACAATACAAAATAGAGTGTTATGAGCATAGGGCAATCCTCAATAAATCCTGAACAACATTGGGTCTTCCTGCTAGTGTGTGTGTATGTCAGGTCATGTTATATGCTACTGGTACCATGTAACCCAGTACTACCTGCATCATGGTTGGTTCACCGGCGACTAAACTGGTATCCCCACCAGACTTGTTTGGTGAGGAGGGTGGCTAGTCTCCCTGAAGGATTAAAAACAAGACCTTCCAAAGGGCGAATGAACCCTTTTTCGGGGTCAACGGCCAACAAGCACCGTGTGCGTTTGTGTGTATGTGTGTGTTGGGGTGGATAGGACTCCTGTAAGCCATGGTGAAGGCAACCTTTCTAGGAGAAGCAAATCTCTGATTTAAAAAAACATAAAGCGGGAGACCAGTACCCGCATTAAGCTGGTCTGCAGTTTAACTTGTTGCTGGCTAGCTTGCTCTTGCTTGTTGCTGGATCCGAACATTTTGAACCGAGAGAGAGACTTAGCTGTCGTACAAAGCTAAGACTCTGTAACATCATCTGTGTATAGATACTCCCTCAGGCATTTGTCTATAAAAGTGGTCCTGTGGCGATGGAAAAGTTGTGACACGTTGACGCTTGAAATGCTGGAAGTATGAAATAATTGATCTCAATGACCATCGTCAGTGTCATGCCTGCTTGAGCGTGTGAATTCACCGGTAGTCATTTTTTGGCTCAGGAACTTTAAGTGTCTGAGGGAGTGGCACTCGTCTGACAAGATGTTGCAATCATCATATATATATATATATATATATATATATATATATATATATATATATATATATAAAATAATAATAAGAGGATAAAAAATCCGACAATATGAATTTTAAAGGAAAAAAACAAAATACTTATGATACGTCGGTTCAGTGATTCTTATTTAAACGACTGTTTTTCAAATGTGAAGTATATCCCTTCAACTTCCAGTTAGTGGCGGATATTTAGGATAGAAATATGGATCGTTTTGTCACCTTAATAACTACAATAAGAAGGCAACAAAACAATCCATATTTCTGTCCTGAATACCTGACATTAACTGGAAGCTCAAGGGATATATTTCACATTTAAAAGCAGACGAATCGAGTATTTTGTTTCTTCTTTTTCATTTTAAATTCATATATATATATATATATATATATATATATATATATATTATATATATATATATGCTAGCATTTAAGCCCGGCGTTGCCCGGGTGTTTAGAGGTATATGTTGAGCAAAAAAAAAACAAGGGGTCAATTTTTTAACTTTCCCCCCTAATGTCTCATCTTTCCCCCCAATGTCTCATCTTTCCCCCCAATGTCTCATCTTTCCCCCCTAATGCCTCATCTTTCCCCCTAATGTCTCATCTTTCCCCCTAATATCTCATCTTTTTTTTCTTTCTAATGTCTCATTCTTCCCCCCCCCCTAATTTCTCATCTTTTTTTTCCCTGTTCATCTGTTTTTGTAGACTTTCCTTTTGTAATGTTTCGTTTTGCCTTTGTTTCATTTTTTTTTTTTCCTCTTTTTTTTTTTTTTCAGACTTCAGAATCAAGTGAATCTGAGCCGAAACCAAAACCAAAGAGTAAAAAAAGCCAATTGAGTTCAGGTATTTTGTTTTTCTTTTGAAATTTGAAAGGTGTACTTTTATTATTTTCAGACCTCTGCCCCCCCCTCCCAATAATTTTGTCATCTCTGTTTTTATAAAGTTCGATATCTATATATATATATCTGTACATTCAGAATTCACTCTTAAAATAAATACGTGATCATGAATTTTGGAACTCAGCTAAAGGGTAGTGATGTGAGATTTTTTTGTCAAATTTTAACAAATTTTAAATATTCATACAAAGAAGATAAAAGGAGTGGTTGTGATAATGAAGATACTGCCGATTTTTTTGTCAAATTTTAACAAATTTTAAATATTTTCGATATTTTATTTTAGCTATAAAGTTGAGTTTTTTTTTCTTCTTGCTCTGACATTGATATTAAAAGCCTACTTTTACTATATCTATATATTAATACGATAGCGTGTGAGTTATTTTGTGTGTCATGCTTTCTGGCAAATTTCATTGGTTGAGATTTAATTCTGGAATACACATTAATTCCAAAATACACATTTACGAACACTCCAGGCGGCATTCGATTAGTGTGTTCTTACCGCTATATTTCTTTTTAATTCCATAAAATTTAGGGTTTTATCTTTCTGGTAAATGCAAAAGTTGTTAAGAAATAATTGATTTTAAGTTATTCTGTAGTCAAAACGCTAATACAAATCTCTCGGCCGGCAGGCACTTTAAGTTTTCTAATTTAAAATATTTGGGACAAAAATTGATGCATCACTGCAGTTCTATATTTTTTAATAATATCTACAGCAGTTATTTATTTTTTTTTTTCATTGTTTTCTACATTTTTTTATTGTTTGAGAGATAGACCGACCAATGCTCGTGTTTTTGTAATTTAAAATATTATTGCTAGTACTACATTTTTATATTTGTGTGTGTGTGTACTTACGCTCATCTATGTCTCTGTGTGTGTTTGGGAAAAAAAATCGATGCGTTCCTATAGTTTTATTTTTTGTAATCATAGCTATTATTATTATTGTTTTCTTTTTCATTGTTTAATTTGTTTACATTTTTATATTTGTGTGTGTGTGTGTGTGTGTACTTATGCTCATCTATGTCTGTGTGTGTTTGGGGAAAAAAATCTATGCGTTCCTGTAGTTTTATTTTTTGTAATCATAGCTATTATTATTATTGTTATTTGTTTTCTTTTTCATTGTTTAATTTGTTTATATTTTTTATTGTGTGTGTGTGTGTGTGTGTGTGTGTGTGTGTGTGTGTGTGTGTGTACTTATGCTCATCTATGTCTCTGTGTGTGTTTGGGGGAAAAAAATCTATGCGTTCCTATAGTTTTTTTTTTTCATCAAATCTCCACACTAACGTAATGTACTTGCAATAACCCTTATCCCTGAGTGGCTTCCGGGCCTTGATAAGTGGTGATCACTGTGTAAAAAAAAAAGCAAATAAGAAATGATTTGCGGTGATTTTAAACGTTACCTCTTCTTTTATCGTAAATTAAACTCATTAATAAGAAAAAATAAAGATGGTACACCAGGGCTTGAACACTGCCTCAGATTGAATTATGACGATGTTGGAATCGTAACACAAGTTTTTAATTAATGAAAATAATGTTTGCTCTATTATAATATTTCTCCCTGTGATGTGTGGTGCTTATTCTTGTGTTATCCCTTACCGGATTTTTCATTATTTTCTCTTCTGTTTCCGCCTTATCCTTGGAGAGATGGAACATCCCACAAGTTATTATACACGTGTTGTTCGTCCCCTGCTTTTCATGTCGGGTTCCGTAAATAATCAAGTTATCTTAATGGAGATTATCTTCTGTGGAGATTGTTGCTTTTATTGAAGCAAATCATTCAGATGCGTGTTTGCACCTCTGGCCACAATCCAGAAACGCAATTGATCCCGTTCCAAAGCGAAAGTAGTACGGAATCTTCTGCCAAAGTTGGAGAAATCCGTCTGGAAAAAGAAATTGGAAAAGAACTCTAAAACCGCGTCTTTTAACCTGAAATCAAAGTTCGAGCCTTGGTTAGTGTGGTTTGTTGTACGGCATATCAACCCATTTGGGGGCTTATTTCATGTTGAAACCAGTTATTTTTTAGCTTCATATTCTTAGTGCTTTAAAAAATCAGTTTACATAATGTGTATTTGCCCAGGCATCACCGGGACATGGATTCTGCTAGCATATATATATATATATATATATATATATATATATATATATATATATATATATATACTATTGTATAAAAGTCATTTTGTGTGTGTATGTGAGTTCCTTCCTCATAGGTTCCAAAACGGCTGAGCCTATCTTTTGCAAATTTCACACAAAGCTAATTTATATTTCTGGCAGTGTTCTTAGACATGTTTTGTACAGAAATTCATCAGATAAGTATTGAACATCGAAAAAATCCGATCCTTAAAAATTCTTTCTTCTCTTCTAGATAAAAAAAAATTTACATATATATATATATATATATATATATATATATATATATATATATATAGCCACTTTGAAGTAGGGGGCTACTATCAGGGACATAAGTTGCTGGGGTATTATGAGGGGAGTTGAGTAGCAAGATGTCTGTTCACATTACTCATGAACTTCTGCATATCAGTACAGTTATGAAAGCAGAATCCCGGAAAAAAAATGTACATAATTTCCTAACCATATAAATACACTTATGGAGATGATCTATATATATTTTAGTTTTACTAATAGTTTAAAATCATTAAATATTTATCATTTCATCATTAATACGAGCCATGCTAAAAAGAATCGTTTTTGGCATTGGAAAATAGGCATAATTAAGATTAAAGGTCCCGTGGGCATTCCTTGGGTTTTCATAATCAGCAATACTGAAGGCGGTTAACTGAGTCTGTTCAAACACACTTCTTCCCCCAACGTGTGGAACCAGCTCCGGAAGAAGTGGTATCTGCACTCAGTACCTTGAAGGCCAAACTAGACAAACATTGGAGGAACCACCCACTTCATTTTGATTACAAAGACTGTTTTCCGTCTTACCATATATTGTATTGTGTAACAACTAAAATGACTGGATTCGGCATCCAATCAACCGGAAAGGGTTGACATGCCATAAACCAGAATAATCAAACCCCTGTTTAAAGATCTACTTCAAATAAATTATTCCATATTAAATGGAAATTAAATTTGAAGTGTCTTGATTGTTAAATTTACTTTAGAGATAAAAAAAAAAAATTAGAGCCCTTTTCTGAACAAAATCGGCCCGACAGCAACAAAGCATTTTTGGACTGATTGGCAAGGACGTATCCCTGACTGATGCAAACAACTCCTATTGAAACTTATTTTCTTTTCTCCTTACAGATTACCTCCCCATGGCTGGCAGCAGTGGCGGAACGGGTTACAGACCTTCAAGGCGGTACTTTTCTGGTGGATGAGGTTAAGTTTACAGCGGAAACTTCCCGGAAAACAGAAACTCATCAGGAAATAGCGAACATCTTATTTAAAATTTATCAGGAATCCAAACTCCTCCCTCCCCGAATCATTTTTTTGTTTTTGATCCTCAAGATATAAGCTCAATTTAATTGAGAAATGGATTTTGAAATTTTCTGGTGGGTTCTGTTTACGTTTTCCGCTGTATGATGGGCGTGATTACAATCGAAAAATCTTTAACATTTTTGTGGTACTTCTTTCTTTACTTGAATTGAATTGGAGGAATTTTATTTTGCGTGGTGGGGGTCAAGGGGAAATGAAATGTATGTTTAAGCTTCATCACCTATTAGTAGCTAAAGATGACGTCAGGACTTTATCACGAATGGTAACCTTCAAATAGTAATTTGTTTTTTCTTGTGAAAATATAATCAGTGCAATAAATTTTATGAATTTGAAATTTAAAAAAAAACAGTTTTTATTTATTTACTGTAGATCTTTTGTGGTTTATTACCAAATAAAATCAATGTTTCAGCACGTATATGTATATAATCGAAATATATATAAAACAAATCCTTCAAAGTAACCTAAATATAAGACCGGTATCATCTTAGCAGATTCGAAAACTTATACTATGTAGGTACTTAATATGCAAGTCTTTATTATATAAGAAATATGTTACAAATTTACAATTTCATAAACAAAGTTTTTCTTTGCCAAACTATAAAATCAATGTATTTGCAGTTTTTTGTAACTGGATTTTAAATATATTGTAAACTTAAATAAGAAAAATTATTCATTTATTTTTTATTTATATTTTATTTAAATCTGTTTTAGAAGTTATTAAAATAAATTGCTTCAAGGTTTGTTTTTTTATCAAGAAGACAAAAACAAATTACTATTTAGTGGTCTAAATAAGCCTGGATACTTTTTTCAGGTTATCATCAGCATCAGTGCTGACGTCACATTAACGGATTTTCAGCATTGTTTTTTATATTTATTTAATTTTTTTATTTACTTAATTTTTTATGGAGAGTGTTTGTTCTACCAGTGGAGATTGTGAAAAACAAACATGGCCACATATTCTTTGGTTTCTTCAGATTACTGTTCTCATTTTGAGTTTTATTTGCATAAAGTTTCTGTTAATCTAACTTCCAACCTTCTTCACATATATCTTGTCAAGTTCAGAAATCTTTCTGCCAAACTAGGGAATCTACACCATGTTCTCATCCCATCAGCAATGACTGGGTAGAAGTCCTAAGTAATTCATAATTTTATTGTGAGTGTTGCCTGCACTATGAATTGAACCCTTCAACCTCTAGTAGAGTGTAACTTTATAACTTAATTTTGCTAAGTAGTTTATCCACTAAGCCAGAACTCTCTCCAATTATGGCTGACAGAATGAGAGCATATTACTCTCACGGATTAAATTCCAAACCTATTTTCTTTCTAGATGTACAATCTTACTATTAGGTTGGTACAAAAATAATGCCGTTTTTTGACATTCAACTATATAAAAAAAAAACGATATTATTTTTGCACCAATCTAATACTTATCCTTATAGAGTATTTTTTAATATTAGATATCCCTTTATGATGGAATGAGAGCATGTTATTCTTGTGGATTAAATAAAGGGTTCCATTTAAAATTCCATGCAGATTCTCGAGTTTGGCAAGATGCACTTGAAGAAGGTCAGAGATTTCATCATCTGAAATGTTGTGAAAATAACATTGTAGATGAGAACAATAGTCCAAAGAATCCAAATAATATGAATAATTAATTCTCATCTCAAAAATTGAGAAACGTAAACATTGCAACGTATTTTGACTTTTCATTAAATGCTTATTCGAAACGGAGTTTCTATTAATTTAATTTAGTCGATTCAAGAGGAATTCCTCCTTTGCAATTCTCGTGTTAATGAAGAATTCTTCAAAGTGTTGATTAGGACGGTGACTTTGTCAACAGCGTTTTGCTTCCAAAGTCACTTGATCAAAAGATGACAAAATGATTGTAATTGGGGTTTTTTTTTTACATTCTAACAATTTTTATGCATTTTTTTTTTCTGTTTTTAATGTAAAACAAGTAACAATAAAAGAATTAAACTAAATTCGCTTTCCATCTTGAATATTTTGAGCAAAGAATTCCAGATTTTTATGTCGGAAGAGTTCAACATTCACCCATGAAAAGAATATTTTTTAAAGGTTTCTGTAATAGAAAATTTAATTTGCATTTGCAGGGGTAGGCGTTCAAAATTAATGAGATTTTTTATGATTGTTTTAGTTTTGTTTTTTGTTTTTTGTTTTTCATGAAAATAGAAAGGACTTTGACCTTTGTTGCTGGCAAAGATTGTCAGGAAAAAGATTAACTGTATTAAATATAGGCTTTTAAGAGGTCCCACCAGATTCCAGATATCATCAGAATTCAACACAAAGCCTATGAAAAGAAAATTTGGTACAAGTCTACAATTCAACCTAAATAATAATAAAAAATGCAGAAATTTTTTTATGATGTACATTTCCTTTACAGAACGAATTAATCAAGTAGTTTTTTTATGAGTAAGCAAATAGTGACTGCATAATTTGGTACAACCATTTATACACATGCAGTATATAATATACACGTTATGTATACAGACCCCACTATGTAACACAAACGCTACTTGAAGATAGGGGTTAGTGAGATTTTCAATTCATTGATGAACTTCTACTACGAAGCGCTTAGAGATATGATTAGTTCACTGAGTATGACAACAGACATTTGTTTGCATTGGGCATTAAAACGACTGTTATAGTTCGTAGGGAATTATTACCAAAGGAACGGGTTCACCAGAATATCTTAGAAAAAATTGTTCATGGAAGTTATGTATCTCCTTTCAACAATGGAATGATGTAACACAAAAGTCGGAAAGTGGAATTTGAAAAGTCAGCACCCCTAGAAGAAGAGTACTCTAGCCTGAAAAATGCCTGGGCAGCTCCGTCAGCATTCCTGATGGAGCGTCTTGGGCGGTTACCAATAAATTGACTTCTTCTCAAAGAAAGAAGATGAAGACTGGAAAGATGAATCTCTTACAGGAGGAGAGACATACCATAGTTAACAGGGAACAAGCTATCTCAACAATCATGTTGTAGTCTGCCGGGAAGCATTACCAAAGTAATGTGTTCCACAGGTGGGCAACTGTTTTGATTTTAGATACAAAAAGGAAATAAGAAGAGCTTTTTGCAGTGTTGGTAGCAAGTTGAGTTCTTGTTGTGGATGTTTATTGTGGGATTGAGGTTGGGGGTGCAGAGAATTTGAATTCTTTCCCTTACTTTATTATTTACGTCTTCTGTTTCATTTCGTCGCGAATCCACAAACGCTATATGAAATGGCGAACAAAACCTGTTTTGCGCTGCCTGTCTGTTTATAAAAATGTCTGTCTTATACTATGAAACTGTTCATGTGGCAATTTCCCACATTTATCAAGGCCAAAAGCCACTCGAGGATAAAGGGTTGGTAAGCTTTCCAATTCAATGATGGAACAGTATCATGAAAGAATTGAGAACTATAATTAATTTACCAGACGACATGAGTGATATTTGTTTACATTAAACTTTAAAACGACCATGCTGTAGACCGTAGAAACATTACTGCAGTAGTGTGTTTTAAAGGCGTAAGACTTGTGGAAATAAACTTTGTACATGGAAGTACCATTTGATTGTAGATACACGAAGGAAAAGGAGTTCTTTGTAGCATTGGTAATAACGAGAGTTCTTGTTTTTGTGGGGAAATGGTAGGACAGTGCTTGACTCTCAGTTGCTTGACTCTCAGTCGAGCATCTACTATAAAATTATTGGTAGAGTAGAGAAAGACTAGCTGTGTTTATTCTGTGAGAAAAGGGTTGCAAACAAGAGAATAGATTGTAGCAGACGAAATTGCATAAACATAAGCAGGAGTAAATTCTCGCGGCTGGAGATTTTGAATGTACTTCCTTCCTGACTGTCCAACCAAAAGCCAGTTTTGTCACGTGATTGAGTTTATAAACGATTAAGCCGGCAACACACACCCTCTCTCTTTCTCTCAAGATCTTGAACTGACAATAATTCCTCATGGAACGGATGTGTCGACCCCAACTTTTCTCTTGAGAATCAACAGAACTCACCCGGCCTTCGGGCTCAGTGTTCGACTAAGACGTGAATACAAACAAACCAACGTGGCTATCTCCACACATGGACCTCAATGCGATACACACGCAAACTCTCTTTTTCATACTACAGTACTGTCTCTAATCATTCGTGGCGCACGTTTCCACTACTACTTCAGACACATGAACCATTCTCTTTCAACGTCGCTATATAGGAACACTTTCCACGACTAACCCGTTTCCTTTTTCTTACTAACGAAGGTAACCAATAAAGCTGTTTTAAATGTTAGAATGAGATTTCGTCGGCTTTTTATTCTACATTTTGGCGATTCCCGACGTGATGGTGAACATGCAACGTTCGTCGACACCTTATTCAACAAGATCATCTCCCACTTAGCTGCGAATGGACTTCGGCATTTCTTGATTACATGTGTCATTTCCGTTCTTTTGTCTAAAATTTCAAAGCTCATATTTTCTTTTCTTTTCTTCCATCGACGATCATTTACAGAAGTTAATGATTGCCTTCAAAGTTATTGCATGTCATATTAATGAGTACAAGTGTCTTGTCGCCGAACGCTAGTGACATTCTGTCCGGACAAAAGACTTTTTTTGATGACGTACAATAATCAATGAAGACCTACCGAACTAAGTCACGAGCAGGTTTCTCCCATAAGATGTCCTTGTTATACAATTCTAATTAGCCGCCTGCATACGAACCTCATTTTTATTTTTGCACATTTTAAAAAAGTAAAATCCATGCGATAAATCGATTTTAAAAAAGTAAAATCCATGCGATAAATCGATTTTAAAAAAGTAAAATCCATGCGATAAATCGATTTTAAAAAAGTAAAATCCATGCGATAAATCGATTTTAAAAAAGTAAAATCCATGCGATAAATCGATTTTAAAAAAGTAAAATCCATGCGATAAATCGATTTTAAAAAAGTAAAATCCATGCGATAAATCGATTTTAAAAAAGTAAAATCCATGCGATAAATCGATTTTAAAAAAGTAAAATCCATGCGATAAATCGATTTTAAAAAAGTAAAATCCATGCGATAAATCGATTTTAAAAAAGTAAAATCCATGCGATAAATCGATTTTAAAAAAGTAAAATCCATGCGATAAATCGATTTTAAAAAAGTAAAATCCATGCGATAAATCGATTTTAAAAAAATAAATCGATTAATCGAAAAACAGAAACTCCTCAAGATTTGTACAATTGTATTTTTTGTTGCATATTTTTTGTGCATCAGTTTTTATTTAAAATTAGCGGAAAATGGGGGAGTCGTGGCTTGCTGAGTTTTAAATTAAGCTTAACCCTTTTTGATCGGTTTTAACTAATTCGTTCAGTCGTAAATAAGTGGATATAACGGCATAAATAAAGTGTGAATTGATTCAAATACGCCTTGAACGTATTAGTTCAGTATCAGAGTAGATGCCAGATAACTCCAAATCGCAACTGTCCATTGCTTACATTCAGTATGCCGTTAGAAAGTTGAGGATTTCGTTGCTGTCACTCACATGCCTTTTTTAAAAGCACTTTGGATTATAATCAAGGTAAGTTTATGAAATGGGAAAATTCTTAGTGGTAGTTTAACTATCGAACTTCATAATGAAAGATGGTGAAAAAGTCTAAAAATCATAGTATCGTTACCCTTTAAACTAACTAAAATTAACAAATAGTTTTTAATCATCTACATCATAATTCAGGTCATAAAGTGTTAAATATATTTTGATTCATGCAAATTTATTATTTATAATTTAGATTTATTATTTATTATTTAGATCTATTATTTACTAGCGAGGGGTACTCGGCGTTGCCCGGGTGTTTGTAGGGGTGTGTGATGTTAAATAAAAAAGAAACCGGGGGGGGGTAGGATCGATCGAACCCCTGAGGCGAAGTTTGAAAATAAAATCGGCCAGCCAGAAGTGAAAGATGTTTGAAAGTCGTCGAGCGTTACGACGACGACGATGACGATGTAAGCATTGTTATAAGCGAAGTAAGAAAAGAAAACAACATTTTAATTAAGCGGCGTGGGGGGGGGGGTAAAACACAAAAAAAAATAACGTGGTTGAAATACCGTCAGGGCCGGTTGGTTTACGGGAATCAAGGTTTTTGATTAGCTTGGCCACATCACGTACAGATATTTGTATATCACATAGCGTGTTTTCTCATGCAGAAGGAAATATTGGGGGTTGGAAGCCTTGGTTGCAAAGGGTAGAATTAGCTGCAAAGTTCTTGGCAAAGAGTTTGGCTTTGTCTGATGCTGACGAGATTACCTCAGGTCCATTGAGGATAGTTGGGATAGAGCACACGCTTCTGTTCAGGATTCTGTTTGCTATTTGCTAAAATTGGTGGGAACCAAGCCGCTGCTCAGCTACTTTTGACTGAGCATACAAGTATTTTGTGTTCTTTATTACAGAGGTCGCTGGCAGTCCTGAAAGCAGCTTTAGTCTCCATACATCTATTATGTTGGAAGCAATGGAAAAGGTGATTTCTGTGCACAATGGCAGCAGCACATTCTGAAGAGAACAGCAGTTGGCTATTAGTTTTTTTCTGGAACTTTTTCGAGGGTATGAAACGGTCTATACCTACAATTAACCATTCATTAGTTTAAAAAATTTTGTCCCTTAGTTTGGGACGCTACTGTAGATTACATTATATTGTGAAATTAGTCATTGTGGGGAGGCATGTGAAGCTTCCTCCCGGTTCACCGTGATGGGTGCCCAACTAGAGCAGACAGTCAATCGATTGGATTGAAAAATGAGCGATTCAGTAATTATGATGACAATAAAAATCTGGGAATGGCAACATTCGTTAATCATTCAATCTCGGGTAACATCGGGTATCCCTGCTAGTATATATATATATATATATATATATAGTACTGATTTAAAAAAAAAATGATTTGGGTGTCATTTTCTAGGATCGAAACCAAAACAATTAGCGCTTCAGCCGTGGTCACTACCGTTTGAGCTAACCCAACAAATAGATAAGAAAGATTTAAAATTAAAAGTTTTCCGCATTGCCCTCGGCTTTTATAAACTTTCATATATTTCTTTACCAGCAATGCTTCAAGCAAACTATCATTTACTCTTAATTAGCATATGTGGGGCCCAGCTGATATAAATGGAAGAACTAAAATAGAAGATTAGGAGCAGAGGCGAAGCAGCGGTGCTAATGCTGGAAATCTGTTGAGTTGTTTTCGAAATACATTTTGTTAATTTCTAATGGTTATAACACAAGACAGCCAGACCTTAACTCTCCACACGTTCAAATATCGCCGCATTTTATTTTTCCACAATTTTCGATCTGTTTTATCCTTATTTACTGGATTTCCTTGCGATAAATCAGATTTATGACAACAATAAACAAGTCAGTTTCTGTCATGGCAATCTTTTAAGAATTAAATCCCAATTAAAATTAATGCTTCTCATTCTCCGTTATCGCGATTATCGGTAACTTTGCATT